>NW_015150954.1:187084-190967 GCF_000732505.1 Cyprinodon variegatus
ATAGATAGATAGATAGATAGATAGATAGATTTTTTTTAAAGTAGTGGTAGAGTGGTCAGGCTTTCAATATGGGGCCTGCTAAAGAGAGACTGTAAAGCAGATGAAGGGATTGAAAGGGGCTAGAATGTAAAATGGATGGAGAAAAGGATGGATTGAAGGACATTTGGTTGAACGAGCAGACAGCTCATGGAAACATTTCTCTATTCCTTTATTCAGTTTTGCATACAGAGCCTGACCTGGGAAACGCCCACATTCCATACAGATTCAGTCTGTAGGAACCCTGAGTAAAGCTGTAAGGAAACTGGTCTCTTTATTTCCTCCATAATATTTTAGTGTTGAGTCTTTGAACACACAACAGCATAGAGGATTGTTCTGGCCTGAGCCGTGCGGCATCCCCCACACTACATCCCTCACATTCATCTACCAAGAGCTCCCACCCACACAGCAACTGTTCACATGTCTTTTCTTCACCACTATTCTTTGATATCGATGCCTTCAAAAAGCTATGCATGTCTGCTCCTTTCTATAACCTACTGTTTGGGCACTTCAGTTGTTGGCCTTTTAAAATGCCTCGGGCTCTTTCGGTGGTTGAAATATACATCAAGTGGGTTAGTTTATTAGTGACTATGCAACAAAACAAAATTAGATGATTCATAATTAAGTGGAGGGAAAAAAATAAACAAATCGACATGATTTTAATGTTTCGGGCCACCTCTACAAACAACATTCAAACAGACTTAATGTTTTATCGTTTTCTTTTCTAGGCAGCAAATCATTGAATCTTTAGTGAACATGTGTATTTAGTGTTTTAGTAGTTTTTATTTAAGCTCTCTGTGCCTCTGTCTTGAAAATTACATGAACATTTTTATGTGCCTTTAAAAATAAGAAGGTTGGGAAATTCTGTGCTTATGATAAGAAGGTAAAATTTAACAGAAGCCGAATGTCATAATAACCATTTCTTGTTATATTTTAATGAAAACTCTGTTTTGTAGTGCCATTCCTCTGCTCTCTCTATCCACCTTTATTATTTAAACATCAAAGCGAATGTGTGTACTAGAAACCTATTTGATATACTCAGACTGTGTAGGGACCCTGCATAATGCAGCTTGCTGCTAAGTGATTTAGGCAGGAAATTTAGGTGAAACTTCATGATACAGGACATTACCTTCAGGCCCTGCCAAGGCAGACTACCTCGGAGGAAGTACATAAACATGTGGCCCAGTGCTTCTAAATCATCTCTTCTGCTTTGCTCTAGAATACAAAAAAAGAGAAAACAAATATGTTTTATGGCTGGATTATTTTATGATTAAACCTGGGCTTAGTAGAGAGACTCACCTTTTCCCAGGTGTGTATTAATGCTCATGTAGCGTGCCGTCCCAGTCAGACTCTTGTGCTCCCGGTAGGGGATGTGTTTTTTGGTCTCAGGGTCTATATATTCTTTGGCCAGACCAAAGTCGATGATGTGGATGGTATGCTGCCTCTTGCTTCCAGGCCTCCCAACAAGGAAGTTCTCTGGTTTTACATCTCTGTAGATCAGACTCTTGGTGTGTACATACTCCATCCGTGTTATCTAGTCAAGACAATTCAATGGGAAAAATTAGTCTGGACAAGAGAGGGAAGCGTACAGCAAACCTAAAAGGAGAGTTATGCTGAATAATAAAACTTTTAGGGTGAATTTACTTCTTATGAGTGCTATGCATGTTGGCCAGACTGGATACGTAAGCAGTGCAGTTGAGTAGTGGGCCAACCCCCTAAAAAACTAAACGATTAATTAAAGAGGATACTCAAGGAGTCTTTTAAGGACAACATTCAAAACAGCCTTTTGGGTTTCACCTCAAACAAACGGCGCATCATTAAACCCCCTTTATTGAATTGAAATGAAAGACCAACTTTATCAGAAAAAATCCACTTACCCCTTTGATCCCTGTTCTCAGAATTTGCTACTTGTCCTGGCAGGTTAAAGCTAAATAAATATGCTAAATATTTGATCAGATTGTCTTCTGCACTTTAACATCCACTTAGCTATCAGAGGGCTGGTAAATGATGAATGAGTGGTGTGTATGCATCAGAAAAACTATCTCAACTCCACTGCTATTCATGTATATGCAAAGCGATAAATGTATATCGTTGCTTATTATTAAACAATGAGCAAATTGCTTTTTTTTTTTAAATCATCAAACTGGTGACTTTAAGAACTACTTCCTATAGATTTCAGTTTTAATTTCTTTACATTTTTGCCTCTTGTTGTAGTTAAGGTATTTTTACACAGGTCTTATTAAAAAATAAACTCATTCAGTTCAATTTAAAATGTGAATTTAGATGTCATATTTTGGTTTAAGAAGTATAATTCCAAGGTTTTTTAAAAACAATTTAGTTTAATCTGGCTTACAGAAATGCAAACCCCAAGTTCTGTGTCTCAGAAAATTTAAGATCATGCATAAAACCAAAAAAAAATATTATTTTGAACATAAAAATACCCTCAGTACTAATAAATATGTCTATAAAGATTACAGCACAGGTACTCTTTACAGGATCATGGCACTTCGTGGATGCAACATGATTGAGTGCAAAGAAAGATCCAGACTGTCTCAACAGCAGCCTTCAGCTTATCTGCATTATTAGATTTGATGTCAGACATCCGTGTTTGGGAGCTTTGAAAACACATAAACTGAAACTAATACTAAGTGTTTACATATAACCTGCCCTGATCAGGGCTGAACAATATTAGTTAAATTGCCACGTGATAATATTGGCGAGTGGGGAATATGGATATGAATTAAATAAACATGTTCTCTCTACAAGGTTGTTGGGGATATTTCCTCAGGATCATATCTGCAATTTTCTTGGCAATTAAAGAACTAAATTGTAGTTTCTCAATGACTTACGCATCTTAGTACCTCTTCATGTCATGAGAACTTTTTATGCAGCATTTAAGACTAAATGTCAAATATTTTACAGGTACAGGAACTCTGAACGGATTGTTATTAAATAATTAGATGACATTTATTCAAGTCTTTGCATTTCTTTAAAACATGTGTACCACATACATGTACTGTTATACTGCGATACAGTTTGCAACTCATTGTGCAGCAATGTCCCTGATTCTGCTAAGGAGGCAGCCACAAACCCTTTAACCAAGATTAAACTTGAGGGGTAATAGCAGATTGTGAAATGCCACCCCAGCAGTAGCAACATTTTAGTACCACACCATTTCCTTCCACTGAATCTACCATTAACATGCAAGTCTAGTTTAATAACTTTTGTGAACTTACTCTCCTTTGTTGCTTATGGCTGTGGATGGGCTGCGCAAATCATAAGATTCTCTATTACAAACCTTTTCTTTAACACTAACGCTGTGTAATTCTGATATACTGGAATAATGAATTTAAGATTTATATTGAAAAATAAAGCAATTACCACCAAAACTAAACCTGAGTTCTTTAATGTTTAACTAATTTATAGTTTACACTTATTGAATAGTTATGATCAATTAAGTATGTGAAATGGTCTTTTTCTTTTAAGCAAAAACTCTGTTCAAAGCAGAATAGGATAAAATTACTAAAATAACTTTTTTTTTTCTTCCTGGTGTCGTTACGCATGCCTTACCAGCTGTATGGCTATCATGAGGACGGTCTTGAGGGAGAAGGTGCGGTCGCACAAGTCAAACAGATCCTCTAAGCTAGGCCCAAGCAGCTCCAGCACCATGGCGTTGTATTTCCCACATGGACCAAAGTAGTAAACCTGAGGAATTCCCTCTGTACAGACAAAAAGAAACAAATTCAATATGTTTTGTTATATTCCTTTATACACACACACATATATACATATATATATATATATATATATATATATATATATATATATATATATATATATATATATA
>NW_015150954.1:193218-196858 GCF_000732505.1 Cyprinodon variegatus
GGCCAAAAGCGCAATATCGTGCATCCCTAAACAATATTATCCATATTGAATGTAAATTTCAATTAACTGTACAACATTGGGAAAAGAGAGTATGAGTGCTTGCAGGTAAAATTATTAAAGGGTCTATAAACTGGAGGTATTTTACTTAAAGAGGTCTACCTTTTTAACAGCAAAATTCATATAGAGACTATAGATAAGCTACTGCTGTGAGTGGACCAAACAAACTGAAACTGCAACAAATGTCAGCTCAGTGCCACTTCCATTTAAAACATCAAAAACTTCCCACTCTCAGAACAAAGCCGCGTCGCAACACACAATAACGCAACACACAGCTAAGTATGAGGAAGGTGACATGAGTTGATTTATCATCCTGGTGTGTTGATAAGAAAGGCTCAGACAACATTTGGAACAACAGCAGCATAAACAAAACCAACGTTAGGGTTTTATATTCAACAGGTTTTTCCAAAACAGACACGGCTTATTCTAAGCAGTAGGATAAAGGGAAATGTAACTAAAAAAAGCAACAGGAAACATAAGACACACAGTGTCACCTGCTCCAGCCACCACACCTGCCTCAAATGCTGTGCACTAAACCTCAAAGGAATGTGGATGGATGAAACAGCAGATTGGCAAACATGCATTGGAAACTGAGGCGTGGCAAAACACTATAGCTTGTTTTTATGATGGAACAGAGGAAACCGTCTCTAATACACAGTCTTTTTTAATTAAAGTCTTATTTTACAGGAGATACAAACATCTTACACAATCTTAAATGGTCATGTAGAAATATTTTGCATTTTTAGTGTTTGATGACAGAGTAGCTTTGTGGCAACTCAAGGATTAAAAAAAAAATTGGCATAATGAGTGAAATTTTTTTCTTTAAATGTTCTATGAGTTTTTTTTTTTATTAATTCTGTTGAAAAGCAATGTCTGACTTTTATTTGTTCCCTTTTTAATAAATTGTATTATTACTTTTGTCAGATTTGATTTTTTTTTTTTTTTTTGATGACTGCTGGTTTTTCATTAAATGACAAAGAGTATTTCAACATTATTTCCTCTTAAAAATGATTTGATTGCCTTTTGGGACAAGCTGCCCGACTTGGCATCAAAAAGCAAAGTTCAAATGAACATAATTTAAAATCTAAATCTGACAGAGTATGGATAATTCTGAGCTTTATATTATACATGTCAAAATGATCACTCAGAAAGCAAATTAAACAGAAATGTTAGCCAAAGATGGGAATCAAATATCTTCGAAAACATCAAAAACTAAAAACCCAAGTCATCAAATCCATCTTAATTATGAAGTCTCATCATTTTCTGTCTATGATTCCATTAACATAAAGCATCTGCTAGTTTCTTTTTTTTATCTGATAAAGGTCAGGGACCTATTCTTTGTTCTATTAACACAAACAATCTTCTAAATCCTTTAATTTATCTTTATTCATACTGAGTTTTGGTCATGCATTATGGTATAAAAAACATTCAGAGTCCAAACAGTCTAAATGAGAATCAGAAAATTAGACTAAAGATTAATAAATATATCAAGATCAAAGCCTAGTTGATGAATCTATATTCAGTTTCAACACACATCAAGAAAAATAAAAGTATGAAGATAGAAACTATTTAAGAGAAGGTTTAATAAAGGTCTGGGTGTGTTCTGGTGTGTTTCTCTAGTTTTCATCGCCAATTCTACCTCCGAATTCCTCAACAACACGATGCATGAAATATGACAGAAACATTCCCTCATCTATGGTTGGACGCACGAACGCACACCTGTCTGCACTGTGGCCTCTAGGATTTTCCTGATTATGATGTCCACGACAGATGAGACTGTGACAAGAGATCATAGGGAGGCTGACTCATCAAAAGCTTGGCCCAAATCTAGAGGGCATTCAAAACACAGTCATCACCAGAGAAGAGCATAGCGTGCACTATAATCTTCTTCTGATGTACTAAGCAAACGCTGGCACTCACAGCCTGGAATTGACTGCTGTTAAAACTTCTGCTGCATAGCTTTTATGTCAAAAATCAAAAATCAAACTTTGTCATAAACATAACAGCTTTCCCATCTGCTACAAAAAAAAAAAAAAGAAGGAGAAGAAAAAAGTAAATCAAAGGTACGGATCTGTGTTTGCGTAAATCTGTTTAATTCAGATGTACTGTAGATCTTCAAGTAAACGTCATTTGTTCAGCATAGTGGGAAACGTTCTTTGACGCCAGTGGTACTCTGACCCCTGCTGTCTTGACAAATTGAGACAATCCACCTCATTGTTTCTGCAGGCCAGCCTTCTCAGACGACACAGTCAGAGGGAAGACTGCATCATGGTGGCAGAAGACAATGTTTCCCTACAGTGAAATGCCAGCACTGGGAACCAATGAGGAAGGAGGAGTAGAAAAGAGGACATAAGGAGCAGAATGGAAAACAAGAGGAGAATGCCTAAAGAGAATTGAAATCATGGAGAGCAGCAAGACTAAAGAGGGGAAGTGACGACCATTAGGTCTAATGCTTTAAAGATGTTCTCACAAGGTTGAAATTTGATCAGCCTGCACATACTAAGTTGGCGCTGGAGTGCTGGAGAACTCAAAAACCCATAAGGAGCAAAACATGCTATTTGGCTGAAGACTAGTCAAAAGCCACAATTTTCAACAAATTCATCTTACTCTTAAATTAAAAAAACTGACATTAAAATAAAAGGCAGATGTTACGCTAAAACATAAAGGTACAGCAATAATTTGGCTGACAAAGAAATATGTAGTCAGTTACATCCATTACCTCTGCCTTTGTTTCACACTTTGTCACCTGCTACATGCAACTGAGCTGAATCCCAAAGCTAAACACCAGGCTGTTGAAAACAAAATAGTCGAGAGAAACCAATCTGTAGTCACAGGCCGCTGCCATGTATCAAGTTTATACCAGAGGCTTTGGACATTTCTTCTTGCTGTGATGTGCTGCTTATTCTAAGCCAACTCCAATAAGGGTATTGTATATACAGAGACCAGGGGAGAGTTAGGAAAAATGATATTTTAATTGTTGTCCAAATAGTGGGGTGTAGTCTTTGAAATGTATGCTGTTTTATAAAAGCGTTGAATGATCCTATCATGTTGTCTTGGTCTGTTTTTCTCACTGAACTTGATGGTCTAAGGTTAACATTAGCTTAGTTTTAGCTTAAAATCCTTTTTTTTTTTTTTTTTACAGAACTATAGTCATAACACAAAAGCATAGACCAGGTATGTTGCTTGTGTGGTTCAGATAATTTTTTGTACCAAAGAAGATAACCTGTTAAATATTTGAGACGTCTGGTGTGGCCTTCCAGTACAGACTTGGCAGTTTGCAGCACATCACGTGACCATAGAAAGACGATTTCAGAGACATCATTTAGAAGCAGCACAAAATAAAACAGAAAAGAACAGAATGTCTTTTAGTCAATAGTTGGGAAAAACACCATGTATCACCAGGTAAACTACAGGCAAGTAGAAAAAAACTGAAACTGGGACTTCTCTGTTCGCAAGAAGGAGGTACATTGAGCAATACCTTCCCAGCTGATCTGGAGAAATGACACGTGGTGCCCCCTATCAAAGATTAGCTAGTCAATCATGGTGCCAAATTAAATAGCAGCAGACGGCATGAGAAACCACA
>NW_015150954.1:197234-213529 GCF_000732505.1 Cyprinodon variegatus
TAGAAAGCAATCCAGAAATGAGACTTTGAAAAAAAAAAAAAAAAAAAAAAAAAAAAAAAAAAAAAAAAAGAACATGTGATTTAGATGCATTTCCAGCCGTTGGGGAAAATAAGGTGATGCAAAGCACAATGTGGCTGCGGTAAACAGAAAGTACAGTAAGCAAATAATTACAGATCCCAGATCAGGAACGGAACAAGGTTTTAACAATTGTGTTTCAATTAGGCAAATTTTACTTAATTTATTTAGTTAGCTCGTATTAGCTAATGTTTCATGCCATCCGGGGACGTCGAGAGAGAAATATGAACCTAACGCTGCCTTCAACAGCTAATCACTCATGCGAGGTAAATATTTACTACTTTAGAACTTATAAGAAAAATGTTTTTTCATCTCATAAAATTTACAAAAAAAGTCAAAGACCGTCTCAAGCAAGTGTAAAAACCTTTTTGCTGAAATCAATTAAGTTTATTCCAAGTTTATTTAAATTCCACATTTTTTTTGCCATTTTTGTCAAGCTCTATTAATAAAATACTTCAAAATCCACAAATAAAAGGTTGATGGTAACACGCATTATTGAAAGCCATGGAAATTAATCGGAAAAGATCCTTTATAGCTCCAATAATAAATAACATCAGTCTAAACAGGCCTAAATGCTAAAACCCATAAATGAATTCCAGCATATGAAGTCAGTTTAACATATATAACCACAAACATGTAACTTTAGGAGTCTAGTCAACCACTAACTGGAGGCTATCCTACATGAACAGCGAAATCTGACAGACAGAGGACATGTGCTATATCATACATAATACAACATTTCCCGGTTTAACATGAATACACTGGTATGCAAGAGTCCATATAAAAACAATCTATTTCAAAAACCAGATAATCCTGAGAAGGTTTCTGGTTTGCTATAACAGAAATACCAGAAACTGTGTCTCTGTTAATTTTGACAATAACCTGTAAAGTAGGAGGCAGCACCCAACAGCTGGGATGTGTTTAGACCAAGACAGAATTAAGAGTGTGCAGATAAGCTCCTGCTGGCATTAAGTGCTGAGTAGTCCACACTATGACATATTTGAGGCTCTTGGGCAGGGCAGGACTAACAGGGTCACATGTCCCCATTTAGCCAAGTTGACAACATAAGTAGATTTATCGTCTTGATTCCTCCCATGCTACATAGTTAAGTTAGCCTTCCTCTACCTGTATAATACCTACCCTAACCGATTTTAGATTCCAACACTGCATGTCAAAGCATATATTGCTTGCCTGCCCATGCTGAGAAAAGGTATAACGCTGCTCACACTATATTTTGTCATTAGGAGGGTGCCATTCATTGGTTCTGGGAAACAGAACCTTCTTTGACGCCTCTGGATAGATTGTTGAAGTTTTTATCTAACAATGGGTATTAACAGATTCTGCCACTGTTCGCTAATGTTCTCTAACAAACCTCTAGAACCTTCAGAGGGCAGCTGCCTTTAACTGACATTAATTGACATACATGTTAGCTTCATTTAACAATAAGGTGACATCTTTCAGAGAAGGGTGTCTAAAGTACAGCCTGCAGGGAATTTGGATTAGTTCTGTGCTGCTCCAATAATTGTACAATTCTGCCCACCAGCATTTAGTTGAAACAGACAGCATCTGAAAATGTTGATATGATCCATTCACTGTCAAACTGAAATTGACAATGTTATACAATAAAAAGTATTTGCCGTTAATCAATCATGATTTTTTTTTTTTTTTTCAATTTCACATTAGCTAAGACAACAACCATCCAATGACAGAGAGGGAGAACAGAAAAGAATATGGGTATAATTAATCCAAGATTTGGGGGGAAATCCTATGATATTTTGATAAAAAGGGAAAATGTGAGACAATTATGAATTTGTTTAATTCAACTGTTTGTCCAAAAGAGAGGAAAAATCTAATTTTAAATAATCTTAGAAATAATCAACTTTTCATTCTTAAAATTTTCATGGGTAATTTACTTGTTGATATCAATACATCAGAAAGCTGAAACCAGCTGGAACACCTGAGTGAACACAACAATGGGTAACAGCACTCAATGTGACAAGTACAATACAGGAAGTGTCTGGTTTGTGCATGTCTTGGTAAACAACGATGAACATTGGCTGGCATGTAAAAATGATGAATTAAAACAAGATGAGCCAAAAAAAAAAGGTTCTTGTCAGCAATGAATGTTAGATTTATTTTTCTGATCTCAACATTGTAGATAGCACCCAGTTAATCACTGAGTCAGGGGATACCAAGACTGGGGAGGATATCCAAGTAGACACCATAATTGCTTGACTGCTTGCAGAGACTCAGCTAAAAATAGTCAAGGACTACCCTAAAGCCCCGACTTCTTATCAACACTGGAGGACTTTTGAATTGATACAAGGAGCCAAGAAGTTTGCACGTGTAGCTAAATTTAACCAGAGGACACACACTTTATGAGCAAGATGAAAATAAACCTTTATGAGCAAGATGAAAAATTAGCCGTTAAACCATGCTCTTACAAATTCACAACATGGGTTTTAAAACAAAAATAGCTTTTTGTTGATACTGTTAACTAGTTGGATCCAAGCTAAACTCCTTTCAAATTATAAACAAATAAAATACTTTTATGCCAATGCATAAAAGGACAGATTAGATAATCAAAATCTAAACTTGCATGATATCATTTTAATTATGACTATCACAAAGTCCATTTATTGAGAGATGACCCAGGATCAGAAAATGGATAAATAATATAAAACCAATAATGGATAAAGTTTTCTTTTTAGCTAAATAATTAAATCAGATAAATTAGACAATGAAAGAAAAGCTTTTCTACAAATTTAGAAACATGACATGGCACTCCTTAAAAGCGATTACTAAAGGCTAACTGAACACAGGAAAATTGATCTTCAAAACATTATGTGCAGAAAAAACATCCCTTCCTGTTGGTGGAAGTGTAGACTGTTAACAATGGAAAAGTTATTCTTCAAAGAACATCTGTGTGAAAACATCGAAATACTATACAATTGATGTTGGGAATGTTGCAGTAACCGTCTCAGAAAATGGAAGCAATGTCTATTTTCTATATTGTGTAACCTAAAAAAGTTGCAGAACATTAAACGTGAAATCGTTGTGCCCTTCATTTGGGGCTACAATTCTCTTACCTGAATTTCCCAACTGTTTGTAAAATCTGTACTCCAAATGGAGCTGTGGTGCCCTGGACTTTATGGGTTCCTACAAGAGAAAAACAGGGGAATGGTTAATAAACCAAATTTAATGCATAAAAAAAAAATATCAACTTACAATGCAAATTTGTATTCATTTTATTTGATCATTCATTAATGAAAAGAATATACAGCCTCACTTGTGAAAGGACAATAAATATACCCATTAAACACTTAAGTGACTTAGGGTTTAATGTATTGTTTGACTGAAGTCCTGGGCCAGATTGTGTGAAATGTGGTTGCATAAAAAGTATTTTAAGCTGCTCCATGGCAGGCTTTTGTGATGACATAGCAGATAGCCAACCCTACAAGCCCTCTGCTTCATTGTGTTGCCAGCTGACGCCCCGCAACCTAAAATGTAATCTGATTAGCCCCACTTTGGTGATGACAAGGGCATTTCAGACAAACCTGGGGAGGTTAGAACTAACACAATCAACTTAATTCCTTGCCCCTAATCTGCCTTAATCTTTAATATTCGACATGATTAATTCTACAGGAAGGATTCTGTAGGCCCTGTGGGTCAGTCAGAACAGTGGATGGGTTCACATACAGTACTCAATTGAATTCATTAAACGAATCATAACATTCTTGTGTCAACATGTGGCACATGCTTGACTTGAATCTAAAAAAAATAAAAAATAAGAAAATCAGACAAATTAGACCTAACATGTTAAATTATATATACATTTTTGAGGCACTCAGTAATCTGAAAGAAGGCTATTAAATGTTTTCTCACTTCAGTTACAGAATATCAGGTTTTTAAAAGATTTATGTCCATAGAAAAAAAAAACAGAAAATCATGGTGCAAAAATTTGAGCTTGTACTTTCCTACAGTTAGAAGTTCTACTAGAGCTGGACAATAAATTGAATTAATCAGATAATTCATGTTTTTAAAACTCCACTGTATGAAATTTTCCTAAATCGTAAAATCGAGGAAGTTTTTTCTTCTGCTTTTTATACTTGCGCGTTTGCTTCCACCTATTTCCTCCTTCCGCCCGATAGCATGCTGCACTGTTTACTCACGCCATGGCAGCGATAGAAAAAGGACTTGTGTTTCATTGATTATTTGGAAGTGGTTCAGCTTTGACAATGCTGATGTGGAGCAGACTACAGTATTGTGCAAATAAGTTGTTTCAGCATCTCTGGCAAAGGCAGCCCACAGAATGGGAGCAGCGCTCGCAGCTTAGGTAGCACGTTCACGAAAGGAAAAGACCACAAACCTTGGCCGCCTAATTTTTCTAAAGCGGTGCCATACGTATGTGTAGTGTACGGTGGAGGCAGATGATCAATGCTGTGGCTGTTCATATAGGGATGGAGATGGTGCCCATATACATAGTAGAGAAGCCTGGCTTCCTTCACATGCTAAAAGTGTGTGATGCAAAATGACACACTGAGTCGCAAAAATACTTTGCGGAGTTTGCGCTACCAAAACTGTAGAATGAAACACTATAAGCGCACTGTGAAAAGTTGAACTCTGCTTTGTTTTTGCAACTACTGCAGACATTTGGTTCAGTCGAACTCTTCAGCCATTCATGAGTGTAACTTTTAATTATATCGACATGAACTGGGCTCTCAACAGCTTCTGTTTACAAACTGCCTACTTCCCAGAAGATAAATACAGGTTATTGACAGTTCGATAAATTCTATATTTCAGCAAATTAAGCTTTTTTTTTTTTTCCACTTGTATAAATATATAGATGTAATTTGTACAATTATTGTTGGGGGAACATTTGTTTTACTTGCACAAAATTGATGTTATGAATTTTAAGTTTACATTTTATTTACAATACGTTTATGTTGGCTAAATATTTGTCACTTTGCACAATATATTTTAAAATACATACATGTAGTTTTTAATACTTCAAGTAAAATCGATTAAAACCATAATCATCCAAGATTACAAAAAAAAGAAAATAAAAACGAGATTTTATTTTTTTGTCATTTCGCTCAGCCCTAGGTTCTACCCATACAGATAACCAGAGAGATGCCTGCTAACAGTCTATTAGCACTTGATTTATTCTATACAGAGCCGAAGAGAAAGGGAGATGTTATTTGCCACAAGCTCCTTAAAATAATCGATTAACTGAAAAGGCGCTTCGATCTACAAATCTAAATTAGCACAAATATTCAAAAAGCTTTTTAATAGAATGGGGTCCCCCAGTTTTTATTTAAGAGTTGAATTTTTCCCACTGCTAATATTATATGGTTTTATTATATCAATACAGTTATACAGTTCTCTCTTCCTTTAGATTCATAATACCCAACAACCTCATATGGACCAGACTTAACTTCTGTAAATTGTGTTGCACAAAGACAATAAAAGGGGAAAAAGACTAAAGGGCTGGTTATACTCCCGCAGCAGTGTGTCGCAGTGAACTTGTTGCAGGTGTGACGCAGACATTTTTGATTCATGCCCAATTTTGAAGCGTGGTCTGCACTATGTTTATTCCACGCCACAACGTAAAGGGGAAAATCACGAACTAGCTGTGGTTCTAGATACGGCTGAGGCAGTGAGGAAGTGGGGGCAAGTTTGACAACGGAGGGACATGAGGGCGAAAAAGAGAGGGGATCCTCGCTCTAACTAGTCCATCTTCATGAGTTGTTTTCCCACAATGGAGGTCATACAAACAAAACAAGCCAGTAAGGTACCAAACAGGAAATATGCATAGTGTAGAGCGGAGGTAGAATTGACCAATCAGAGGCTTCCTGTCTGCGGTCACCTACAATTTGGGAGAGGTGCAGCAGAGTGTCTGCGGAGGGGGCGGGGACGTCTCTACCCACACTGCGACACCTACGCAGACGACCTAGTTTCGTAGTATAAATCAGCCTTAAGAGTGGAAGAGATCTCTGATAGGAGCCGCCAAAAAATGAGCTTCCTCTAGAGGTTGGCTGGACTGGAGAAAAGGTAAGGAAAGCCATCAGACACAGAGGGCTTAGAGCAGAGCTACTCCACATCAAAAGGAGCCTGTCTAGGTGGTTCCAGCATCTGAGTACTACACCCCAAAAGAGACTCCCTTCAGAGGCTCTCCAGGCATGTTCCACTTGGAATAGGCCCCAGTGGAGACCCAGGACTCCTTGGAGGGGCTATAAATAGGAGGGTTCCTAAATTCCGGCCCTCTGGGTCCGATGTCCTGCACCTTTTGGATGTGCTTCTGCTTCCACACACTTCAATCAAATGGCTAACATGACCTCCTCAGCAAGGAGTCAAGTTCTCCAGAGACCTGCTAATGACCTGATTATTTTGCCCAGGCGTGTTGAAACTAAGGCACAGCCAAAAGGTGCAGGAAACCAGACCTGGAATGAGGCTGGTTTTGAGGAACCTTACTACATAGCAAAAATATGCTGATGAAAAAAGGATGTCTGGGTTCTCTCTGTTATCTGTTGCCCCAGCAACCTGATCTCTGTATCATATCTGGATCAGGTTGCTGGGGACCAGGGAAGGATGCACTGATGGATTTTGGTAGACAAAATTATTGATAATCTACTACTTAAATTCTGGAATCATAAGGAAATAAGGGTTAAAGGTTAAAATACTTTATCTATTTATACTATGTATTTACACTTGTAGCTTCACTTTTTTCCATCTAGTAATGCTTCAACTAATATATACTGTCAAAATGTTTTGGCATAAAAAAATAATATGCTTGCATGAATAAATATTAACAGCATCATAATTGCTCAATTTACAGCTAAACTGTATTTCAAAGTTTATCCTTTTTGTTTTTTGGTTTCTATAAAGAGAAAAAAAAAAACGTTTGCCAAAACCATCTAACAGAATTCAAAGAAAATATGAATAAATAAAGAACAGCTCGACGAGTGTGTTTCTCTTAAATAAAAATTACCCCTAATTTACTTCTTATAATCAAGTTGGGTTTCACTTAAACTAAATACAATATTAACTCAATACAAAAATTATTTCAGAAATATTCTCTGATCTGATCATTTAGTCAAAACCGGAGACATCACGGCGAGCAGAAATACAACTACTGAAGCAACAATGAAGAAACTGAGTGGAAGACAAGAGGCGATAGAGAGGAGTGGAAGCCTGTGGGAGTGGAACACGTGACTGGCTAGGGAGGTGGAGTGGGGAACTGCTGCAGCGTCATCCAGCTCCCACATGAAAACAGATAAGCATGTCTCACACAAGTCAGGCCATAGTGAAGAGCAGTGAGACAGAAAATACTAAATATATAAATAATGACGGAGGAAAAAAAAGTAGGAAAAAAAACAGATGGCAGCAAGCTGCAGGACCCTTTACAACAGCTTACAATGGGAAACACAGGCTTATGGCAGCTCCATGTACTTAGGAGTCATCTTTATTCAGAGCAGATGGGCTAAGCTGTAGCTGTGTAAACGACCAGGGCCAAGCGGAGAGTGCCTGATGAAGCATTTTTTTTTTTTTCATCACCAAGGTTTTCCTGAGCCTCCATACATATAATTTAGTGCTCTTCCTTAAAATCTTGAATAAAGGAAGAACAATGTGTAAAAGGCTATGGTTCTTTGAATGAATGAATGACAGCATCAATATCTCCCAGGATTTCCTAACTCACTTACCATGGGGATGCTTTGGCGTCTACACTGAATAAATAAATTAGTGGAAGTAAGAAGCAAGCCATTAGTGGCTTCTTATTCAAACTGACAAAGAAAAAGCTCTACCAAATATAACAAATTTAAATAGCAGTATCTCTATATTACTGCGAATAAAAGGCGTAGAGATTTGATTAATGTTGCAGAAGTTGAAAAAAAAAAAAAAACAGAACCACATCCTGAGCAGCCTGACACTTATGAGATAAGATGTTATGTGTTTTCCTTTTTAAACTACTTTTATTTTGAAAGCCTTGGTGTCAGTTTCCATATTTCCACCTGAAGTAATATCTTTGATGACATGTGTATTTACAATATCATATATTTTACGATATATTGGTTTGGAAGGGCGTAATGAAGAGGAAATAAATACAGAATTTATTCCTTCTGGACTGGAGAAGAGGTAAGGATAGCCATCAGACACAGGGTGTCATCGCTCATCGACGCTGTCTAGAAATGGCTTATTGAACAGTGAATCAGAAAGGAAAAAAAAATCAGATGACAAAGCGTGTTAGCATGTCATTTATTTAAATAAAGTACTCCAGTTTGCTTAAATGAAAAATCTTAACACATGAGTGCATGGTGAAGAGAGAGAGTGAGAGTCATTTGATACTATGAGCAAGATGGACAGCTGAGATGATGTAACGCAATGTATAAATAAATATCTGTGTTGTTTATTATCTATGAACCCCATGTGACTTGTGACAGGGCGTGTATATGTATGCCACGTCCTGGAGAACAGACCCAGCATTATACAGCCCAGAATAGCTGTTGACCTTTGCTTGCTCACAGCAAACCATTTCACAACTGGCAATGAGATTAATTTATTCTTGGACTAATTAACCCTTATTTCAACACATTTAGCTTGCTGAGTGATCATAACAAGGCTCAGCAATGAAAATGGAAAGGGTGGGATGGATCTTCATTGATGCTGTCTGTATGATCAAAGGTGTATGTGATAGAAACGAAGAAGTGGTATCAGAGGGCAACAGCTGGCTGGTGTGCAGCACATCTCCGGTTTCAGCTCAGATTTAACAAACTGAGATGGAGCCATTAGCAGCCTAACAAACTCCAATGTGATTATCTTGAGCTGCTTAGATTGTTCAGAACTGAAAACTGACGGCCCATTCAAAGCTTTTGTAGTTTTTATATAATCCATCATTTTGGTTTAGTTTTTTTTTTTTTTTTTTTTACATGAATAATGAGCTTAATAACTGATGGAAACCAAACCAAAAAAAAGCTATAAATCAAAATTACACTTAGGAGTTGAAAGTGTTAACAACTCAAATGGCCACCATAAAGGTGCAGCACAAAATGTTCAACATTAAAAAATTATGTTTCACATTACAAAGAAGAATCATCCAGTTGTTATTTGAAGCCCTGAATTTGTGTCTTTAATAAATTATATTTATGACACATTTTGGGTAGTTTTTGGACTTAGTACTATATTCCTCTTCTAAAATTAATGTACTAGAAACGCACCTTTAGGAGGAACCAAAAAGCACTCAAATACAGCCAGATTTTATTTCTCATATATAAAATTAATAAATAAAAATAAGCTAATGCAAGTAACTTTAAGCTGTATTGTTTGTTTGTTTTTTTCAGAATATTGTAAACTAGTCCAATGAGCTTGTCCAGTGTCTTCAATGTAGTGCTGATACTAAAGATGATTACTTCCCCTAAACCTATTTAAACATTAATGATAAAGTTAAAACATTTTAATCTTATTAAAACAACTTAAATATCCTCTCTAATAATAAAAACATCCTACAGTAAATGCTGGGTTGATCGTGTGCGTTCAGGTAATAGATTGCAACTTGTGGCAAAATTTAAACAGGGTAGTAGTTTACCATGTTTGCTGCTACTGGTTACATAACTACTAGCAATCCTAATGCCTGGTGAACCAGGTGGGATACACTGTTGATCCAAATTAAGATGTTTGTTACTTTAATATACAGGAGTAGCTCCATGTACTTCCAAAAGGAGAAATTTCCTTACTTGCATAAATTTATTTGATCAAAAAAAACGGTTTCTAATGAAATTACAGCAGGAGCACGTATCATATTTCATTATGTAAATGTAATCCTCAGGCACTTGCACACAATGACGACGATGAGTTGTTAATTAGTTTGTTCCATATAATATTGTTTGACTTTTAGGTGTTATTTACAAAGTCAGGGAAAGCTAAATGAAGAAACAGTTACAGGAAAAATAGAGATCTTATCTTACTGTAAACAATGTGCAGTAGAAATGCCTTTTACCACCATCTTAACCTGCTATTTATAAGCAATTTCCTTCACAAGCGGTGCAAAAAAATAACAAAAAGAACCTTGAGTGTAATATATCTGTCATCACAAATGACTCCAAATCAAAGCAAATGAAGTCAGTGAAGAGGTATAGGGTAAAACAATTTCCCCAAGGCACTAGTATATTGATGAACTATCCAGATCTGAAAGGATATTGTAAGAGGATAGCAAAACATAGAAAAATATTCCCAGGCATCAATACATACTCATGGGAGGCTCCAAAAACAAGAACCCAAAAGCCAAATCTTCTTTGTCAATAAACAGCTAAGCAAGGCATGGCATAAGCACAATAAAGGCTGTTGTGTTCATGATGATTTGACAGTATGTGCTCAAAAAAACCCATTATAGTAGGTGCTAAAAACAAAAAAAATGGCTGGTAATGATAAAGTCAACCAGGACTACACTCCAGTTGGATAGATGCAAGTTTTTGTAGTTGGGCTTATTATTGCTATCGTATTACAAGATACTGTGTCTGATAAGATAAGATGGACTTTGTTAATGTCACAGTCTCAATAGTCAAAAGAAGATACCAGAAGGAGGAAAAGGTGCATAGGGTGTATACAGTGCATCCACATATCTATATATATATATATATAACAGCTTAAGTCTTTTTTTTTTTAACAGGAATATTTGTCTGTACTTACATTTCAATACAAAAGTGGTTATTACTTTAACTACTGGCAAGGGTATCAGTTATCTTTGAAGGTCATCTACTGATTTCTAAATCATTAAGTCCAAAACTGCTTAGTGATTTTATTAATCCAAAAAACTTTGTTTGCCTATCTTTAAGGTCATTCTAAGAAAAATACAAACCAACTTTACAATGAAGACTAATTTCAACAGCGTCAATACAAGGCAAGAAAACCAGTCGCTGTCCCTTTCATGTCTTGTCATAGGACTTGGTTTAACCACAAGACCAAAAACGAACTTTCAGTTACCTTGAAAGTCTTATCTAAATCTTTCCACCAGACCAGTATCGACTGGCCACTCCTCCCACTGCTGCCGTGTATTATTTAGCCACCCAGTGTGGGAGCAGGGCCGCTGTACTTTTTATCTCATAGTTACTGCAGGCTCATTAAAAAGGTGAAACTGTTATGTTACATGTTTTAAAGGGATTTTACTGAAGCAGAAGGTGTTCCATCAAGATTGTTGCAGTCAGAATTAAAACTTGATATTCGAGCCAAACACCAATGGATATTTTACTATTTAATTTAAAATGATCAGCAACTTCCCTCTACAAAGTATCCAAAAGTCTTAAATACAACAAAAAGGAAATAATTTATATAATGTTGCCTTGAAAACTGCCTTAATGACAGGGCAAAGTATTTCATTCTTATCATGGTGCGTGCCACCTTTAAATCACCTTCTAAACTTATCTTTTAAGCTCTTAAAAAAAAAAACTAAAAATAAAGTCCTAAAATGCGGCTCTGGCCTTTTTTTTTTCCTAAACCAAATTATAATCATCTGAGCCTTACTGGGTTATTTTGGTTCTATTTAACCTCTTAAATTAAAGTGCTATAAACACAGGTTCCAAATGAAGCCACAAAATGTAAACACATGGAGGACCAATACTAACAGAAACAGAATGAGATATAGTTCCCCCAATTGAAAAAAAATATGTTAAGAAAAAAAAATACAGAGAGGGGCATAAAGTGTGACTAATACAAAGAGGTATAAACATAAATAGTGTAAATAGTGCTTCAGCATGATCCAGGATGTAACCCTTGAAGGTGCAATTACACAGAACACACTGCTTTACAGGCACACACCCCACTCAATTTCCAACCAGTTACTTCGTAAGGTTACAATTTACACTAAAGTATTTCTAACCAAAACTGCATCATCATGCTTGATGCTGCACAAATCATCTTCTCTGCAACGTCGACTTTTTCACAAGCGGATCCCTGTGAAGGTTTTATGACTAAATCTTCTCAAAGAAACAATGTGCGTCTGTGTGAGCAAACAGGGTTACTTCTGGCTACTGATTAATTAGAGGATTAGCTAGTTGACTGAAGGTAGGCTTTTTTACATGCAGTTGACATCCCACGATTTATTCATCCAGTCTGCCCAGCATGCACTCTGGAAGGCCCCAAAGGGGTAAGTGAGGACCTTAAATCGTCAAAATGCCACTTTAATTCCAGACAAACATGCTGATAAGGCTTTTGTGGCTTCACAGTTCTCCGACAACTGCCTCATGGCGAGCTTGTGTAAGCTGCTGAGCTAGACTGCAATGAGAGCTGCTTATCATGCTCCAGTGGGAGGCAGACAGGAGAGCTAGATTCAACACCTCAGATTTCCATCCCAATATCACGACTGCCCGGCACAGATAGTGACTCCACAAAGAGAAAACATCTCACTAAAATGCCTCTGCATTAGAGAGTCAGCCATAAAAATAAAAATAAACAATATATATGTTTATTTATTTAATAACTACAAGAGACCTTTATACTTTTTTTTTCTTGGAAAAAGATTTTAACAAAATACTTCCTGCTAATAATAAGCCCCTTTTCCATCAGCTCCACTATGCCTGCCTCTATTCTTCCAAACTAATTTTCAAATGTTTCCATTCCTGTTTTTTCAGTATCATTTCTGGCTTTTTTTAGCCTTCTTTGTCTCTGATCTTTCCAACTCCTGAGTTGGGATGAAAGAAATTTGGTACAGCTCCTGAAAAGGCAATAATGCAAATGTTGAAAAATTGGTTGGATGGAGGAGTAAAGCCAGGCCAGGTGCAGCTGACAGAAAAGATGCTTTAGAGATAAATGGGAAATTGGCTGCAGGTGACAAGTGTTTGACTTGATATGTAATCAGTCAGCATAGAAATAAATATCCAGTCAGTTTTTAATAACTGATTCCCATATGACCACTACTACCGTAGGTTGCATTGACAACACACTATGGTCTGTTTACAGAGGGAACATGATTGGAATATGTTAATAATTTCCTGGATCAGTCGGTCATAGAAAACCTGTGATAAACAGTCTATTTTAAAAAAAATTAAACATGCATTGCTTTAAGGTTTCACTGTGTGCAAACTTTGAAACCCCTGACGCACCGTTTTATGCTAGACTGAAAGGCTAACTGCTGTAGCAGAATATTAGATCCAACAGACAGCAGAGTCTTTTAATCAATGGTCGGCTAGTTATGATTGTTAATGAACACATTATTAGAGTCAAAGTCTGAAGAGGGGGGAAGAAAAGATGAGGGAAAGCAGAAGCTAATAGAAGCATCCATGGCTGGGGGGAAACAAAGCAACAAAAGACTCAAGAGTTAAATATTCAGACTTAAGTGATAAGTCTGACAAGACAATCAGCCAAGCTCTGGGTCAGATATTGCCTATAACCACAATAGATTTTTCTTTAAATAAAGCTGATAACTTAATTCTGATTTTACTAAAAGCCATGTTAAAAAAGAAACTTTATTTTTTATATGTCAATAAGAATCTGTGAATCATTAAGGCTGCAAGAAAGGGAGAGAGCTAGACTTTTACAATCAACAGTAAGCCGTAATAAAGGTCTCATATAAAGCTAAATTTGAAAATAAAAAATATTAACACTGAGAACCTCAGATCATGTTTTTCTAGAAGTGCAGAAATATGAATATAGAATTCCTCTCAGAGTAGGCAGCATTTACCAAAATGTTCCCTCCTCTGAATAAGCTCTATGGCTTTAGTTCATAGAGATAGCGGATAGAAGCAAATATTGCATTAGATAAAGGCCATAGTCTCACCCTTTGGGTGCTAGAGATGGCTATGGACAGCTCATTTCCCCTAATGACATCAAAAAGGGTGTTCATTTCAAACATACAATTTTGAGCACAAATTAGCTAGGAGATGGAGAAGGGCAATGATAGAGGTGATAATTTTTTATTTGGTGAACCTTATGCACAGGGTTCAGGACACACATGACTGTAAAAAGTGAATTTTACATAGTAGGGGACCTTTAATAGATGTGCCTAATGAATTGGGGATGTAGACTTACAGTGTCATCCTTCCATTGACGTTATTACAATGACGACACAACCAGGAAAAAATACATAATTCATCATTGCTTGGCTACAATCCATCATTGTTGCTTAAAGTAGAACTTAATAACAGCAATACTTTTGTGTTCTTTTCGCAATAGAAAATACTTCAAACATCCAAAAACAGCTGTAAAATATGATTTTGGAGTATACAAACATAAATAAACTTTTGGTCTCATCAAAGGATTATCAATGGGATGTTTTTTTTATCTGTGAATAATTCACCTTCGTGATTGCATGTCCCTCTTCTTTAGTGCTTTGACCTTTGTCATGAAAGTGCTGGATTTAACACTGATGTCAGTCTTAAAGAAATATCCCAATAAGAGTAGACAACTGCAATAAGATGACTACCAATCGATGGGTAACTGTTTATGAAACGTCTGTCTCACGAAGCTGGAAAGTGCTGCTTTTACACTTATTACCAGTACAGGCTGCTGACGGCAAACTGCTAAAAAGGCATCTTATTTTACTATTTACAACTTTTTTTTGACAAACTGGAATCATCTTATTTTTTAATCATTGTGTCATAGCACACTGTCCTACACATGTCTTTTGTGCTCTGGCTGGATTTTGGTAAAAAATAAAATATATTTATTTAACTGGTAATCTAAACTCTGGTGATTTTCATATAGTATAAGAATGGAAATCTTCTAGTCTTCCCTTTACAAAAATATCAAAACAGAAATGTATGATATACAAGTATAAAGAAGGAGGTTTATGAAAAACCGAGTGTCAGTCCCTGAAGACATTGTGGTACCTTTTGGATTATTAGCATAAGAGAAAAGTCTGATTTTAATGGACCTTCTGAGCAGTATAGTGAACCACTTAGTTTATTTCAATAGCATAAAACTCATTTTTGAGTGTATACATTTTATTATTTTCTAAATTTACTTGATGCTTGTTTATAATTTTGAGTGAACAACTGTAGTATAAAAAGGTTAAACTAACAAGGCGTTGCATACAAAATAAATTGAGACAGAAAATTGTTTTTTTTGCTAAGCTGATTTAAGTGACATTGGTAAAAATAGAAGTACAATACTGACTGAAAAAAAATACTTTTCTAATCTATACATCTAGCTGTCAAGAAACAACCGTTCTGTGCAGTTTTTTGGAGCCAGATGGACTATAAATTCATTACTCAGTCCCTCTAAGACACTAGTCTGTACAGACATGGCTGGCACACAATGCACAGTAGGCCTCTGTTCACAGTCCTAGACAGTCACTCCAATATCAGCCTCTGACTGAGCTATAGAAACACCCTGCACTGTACAATAAGTGTCAACACTGAAGCATTTGGTTATCAGTATCCCACAAGGTTGCTGCAGACATTGCAGATGCTTATTATCAACAAAAGGGAGTAATTACTATAGGGAAACAATTTTTGGCCAATTATCACAAACTGATGAGATCAGTGTCGAATGTAAGATCTTCATCTACCCCCAAGAGTCAATATGTGCAATTGTATTTGAGATGTAAAGCTATTTCAGAAACAAAAGCAAAAAATAAAAGACACAAATATATTACATTCTCAAAAATTACATATCTATAAGGTCATGTGTTCTATGTTTCTTAATCTCTGAAGTCTTTGAGGCAGTCATTAATGGAGCATGAGGCAAATATTGGTCAGATGAAACTTCTCGGCCTTGCTTGTTTGCCATTAATTGATTTTAAATATAAACATTATTTATAACTGTTTAATAACATCCTTGAACCCCAGTCGGCTCACACTGAGCCTGGTTCTGCTGGAGGTTTCTTCCTGATAAAAGGGAGTTTTTCCTCTCCACTGTCGCTACAAGCATGCTTAGTGTAAGGGATTGCATTTGAGCCAATGCAATCAACTGGTTTTCCTTAGAAAACTTTTAATCAATTTGACTGTATGATCTGGTTGAACTGTAAAGTTTAGATGACTTGTGTTGTGAATTGACACTATATAAATAAACTGAATTGAATTACCAGCATTACATTGCTTATTTTAAGATTCAATGGCTGATAACTTAATAGGGATTCGGCTTAAGCACAAACAATATTTTAATGGGGTTTTTTTTGTTATCTAAAACCATTGTTAGAAGTACACTCTTTATCTTAAGACTCTGAAGACGGTGTTGTATTGTCAAATATATCATACAATGGCACATAATTAAATCATCATCTTTTAAAATGT
>NW_015150954.1:213790-219632 GCF_000732505.1 Cyprinodon variegatus
TTATTCTTCGATGTCTAGCAACTCTAGATCCATCTCCGTTACCGTGATATCTTGCAGATGCGCCATTGTTGTTTTGGAAGATAAACACTCCCGCCGACACAGCCGAAGTTCTCATGACCATCCGTCGAAGTTCTCACAAGTTCTCGTATATGCTGTGCATCCCTAGAAATTCCAGACCGACAGTGCAGAAGCATACCAGCAAAACTGGTTCGCGACCAGACCCAAGCGACATTTGATGTGTGAGGTTGCAGAAGTATAATCTGCCCTTTAGTCACACAAAGGGTTGTCAGAAAAATGCATTCAGCTGGAGCAACAGCTGAAGCACCTTGTGTTAAGGGGGGCCTTCACACAAATGCAACTTTTCAGCACTACATTGCTCTCTTCTATCCTGTCTTTGCAACTACATTTCCAGTAGCCAAAGGGTTTGAACAGGAGCGTTAGCCCAGGTGTGAAACACATCCGTTTGATCATTTGCTCATTGGCATTCACCTTTATTCCAGCTGCAGGGAAGTATGCCTCAAAGGGTCAACCGACTACAAAAAAAAAAAAAAACGATAAAAAGGTCTCAACTAAATACAGAATAAACTATAAACACTCCTTCATAAACTGGCATTTACAATCTCACAAACAAGAAAAGAGTGATATTAAAATCAGACAGCCATGTCAGAGTAATAAACAAAGTTATTTTATTGGTTATGTAGTAAATCATCAACCTATTTTCAATCAGACAATGTAATAAGCGACACCATCTCTTAAACTTTTAGTGCTAGGAGATTAATTCTTTAAGAACTCCACTTTTTATTTTATATC
This sequence comes from Cyprinodon variegatus, assembly GCF_000732505.1. Lineage (NCBI taxonomy): Eukaryota > Metazoa > Chordata > Actinopteri > Cyprinodontiformes > Cyprinodontidae > Cyprinodon > Cyprinodon variegatus. The sequence goes on from NW_015150954.1 coordinate 214,601, forward strand.
AACAGCTGCAGATTCATTATCTTTTCTGTATACTAATAAAAACATGCAGCCGAAGGACCAACTAATCAACCAACTCTGAGGAAAGAAATTTGGTCTTGTCATCTCAAATAAGTTGCACATTAATGGATAAGAAACTGCCAGATGGCCTAGAGCTCGAGAGTGCAACTATGGAATTTGTTCAGTCATTCCTTTTTTTTACCTGGCTGCAGTCCTGAATATTTTTCTGTATGAACAGGTTGCATACATAAAGAGTAATAGGCTAGTTGAGCACCCAGCTTCCTCTTGAAACTTAGACTTGCATTGCCCGCAGCAAAGACGGGTACCTCTGAGGCATACCAGTCTGGTCTGGTTTGTAACCCCTCTATTTAATGGACTAGGCATATTGTTGTTGAGGATATAACTCCCTACATAATAAGGCCTTCTTTTCAGAAGCGATTTGAGGAGTGTTTGTATTTTGTCAAAATCATAAATATGATGCACACAAGGGTCTACCTCATGCATATTTCTTTAAATTGGTGGCAGTAAGAGGTCTTTGGGTTCTAAACCCTCCCCTGGACCTAATGTGAAGCTTATTTGTTCACCCTGTGCAAGGATGGGTTGTCTTTGGTACTGTGGAGCTAACTGCTCTTTTTAATTCTGCAATATTTGTCTAGAAACTAAGTGATGCCCTAATATGTTAAATAGTGGCTATTGCAGCTGATTTATTCCAACATGCCTGTATACACTTCAACCATTATAGCCCCACTTTCGGATAAATACACTACTCACTCAGACACAAGCAACGCAACAAGTCATGCTGTCCTCCCGTGACTAGGCACCAGTGTTAATTTCGTCAACCATGACAATGACGAAAATATTTCGTCAACGCCCCTTCTTCCTGTGACAATAACAAGACGATAACGGACAAAAATAGTTTCCAGAAAATATAAAAATGACGAAAATAATTTTTGACAAGACTAAGACGAAATTTACGATCTATTGACAAATGGACATTAAGAAATGTAATTGTTTATGATTAATTTGTAATTGTTAATATAAGTGTTTCTTGAGCTGCATAGAAGATTACACGTTGTTGCACTGTTTGTCCCTACACAGCGACTTTCCCACAATGCCGTGCAGCACTCAGTCAACTGTAGCATAGCTCAACTTCGCAGTCATTACGGATACCGGTGTGCGATTTGGTAAACAACGCCTGGATGTATGGAGCCATTTCATTTACAACACGAAGGAAAACACCGGAGGAAGGACGCCACCAAAGGGTCTGCGGCTTCAAAATGGCAGGGAAGAACACAGCGAATCTCAAGCGACATCTGAGGTGCCAACACACTGCTATATGAAGAAGGTAATGAACGGGTGTGTTAGACCGTGCACGGGTGCATGCAAAACTAAATCGGGAAGGCAATGACTAAATATGACAAAGACTAAAATAGATTTTTGTCATTGTGACTAAGACTAAGATTACATTTAAAAAAGCTGACTAAATTAACACTGCTAGGCACCACCTTGAGCTAGCAGCTCAAATGATGTAATAAGCTTTGGCCCACTGGGCTCCACCGAGACTCCCTAAACCTTTGTTGACGAGAAGAGTGAAACATTCTACACTTAAAAACATCGGCCCATGGCGTATCTACCATTACCATCCCTATGTTCACTCACCATGCTAGGATAGGCTAGCTGCCACTTTCTCTTGTCTGGCATTACTTAAAATTACACAATAAGGACCGTAGATTTTTATCAAACATAATATACTAAATATGGCCCATTGGTTTAGTCCTAAAATCTCAATGCTCAATGGCTCTCTACACTTCTACCCTCACTTTTGACCAAGGTTAGAAAATATAGATATTTAAGGTAATCTATTTTCAAATCACATCTGTGTCTTTCTACAGAAATGGATCATAAGCACAACAAAAATTAAAAAAAACATCAAGGAGGGGGCAGAGAAGCTGAGTTCCCCTAAGTTGGCGCCACAAAATGTAACAAAATTATGAATATATTTGGAGCAACAAGTGTGCCAGCGGGAGCAGAGCAGTCAACATCAGAGGCTGAAACACCCTATTAAGTGAATCGAGATGATAAACAGAAGCAGTAACAGAAGAGGGAGGATTTGGAAGAGGAGAGACATGACCCAGTGGGGACAGATAAAGAAGGAGGCCAGAATAGCTCCCAACAGCCTGTTAAGAAGTAGCCAAAGAGGTTAGAAGTAGCAGATTGAATTAAGGACTAAGAATACCTTAATTTTTCTCACGAGGAAAGAACTTCAACATTACAGTAGCATTGGAAGTGGTTAGGGATTAAGCACTGGCATGAAGTAATAAAGAATAGTTTTCTAGCTTACTGCTATAAGAAGACAAAATGTGTCTGGAGTATGACCAACATAATGTAAGAGACAGATGTTTCATGTAGGAAGGGTATAAGGTCTGTTGGTCTTTGTTTTCAATTACAGATATGACCAGGGATGGAGTAAGTAGACAAGAATGTTGATCAAGTAAGAGCAGCATAACAACCAGTTTTACTAAAGTAAAACTAGGCAGTGAAGAACCAAGAAATTACTTAAGGAAAAAAAAAAAAATCTGTTCAATAAAAAAGTAGCAAATCTGAAATTTTAAAGTCTTAAATAATTAATTAAGTTCAGGCAGAACTAATTCCTTTCCATAAAAAAAAAGGAAAACTTGAATGTGACAAAGATGTATTCCCAGCAGTGGAAGGGCGATCGCAGTGAAATATCCACTACCCGGTCACCCTCTATTGCAGACCTCAACTCATGGCATACACACAATACTGCTATCACAATGTCACCATGCAATAAGAGTAATATCAGAGTTGATATAGAAATAAACAAATGTATTCCAAAAACTCACCAAGCATGGCAATGTAACGTCCTAGTCTAATTCTAATATTCCCAATATATGAAGTCTCATTGCAGTAGACATTCACACCTGACATGGACAACAGTGCCCAAGATGGTGAAGTACAGAAAATAAGGGCAAGTAAATGTGGTTACACCACAGTATTTACCACTGTTACTGCCATAGCAGGGTTTTTTTCTAAACCAAGCCCTACATTTGTTCCTTTAATGAACACAAGGAACAGTTGCTCATTTAAGCAATTAACTTTCTAAGTTCATCCTGGGTATGGCACAAAGGAAACAGGTTTTTCCTCATGTTTTTCTTTAGCTTACAGCAGCAGCTGAAATCTTCAGCACAAATAATCCCTTTTTTCAAATCATTTGAATTCGACTTGAAAACTGCTGCAATCATCTTACAAACAATACTCTCATTCCTAACTCGACATTTTTCCATAAAAAAAAATAAAATAAATAAATAAATAAATAAATAAAAATAAAAAAACACAACATATGCATTTTTAAGGTTCTGATTCCAGTTGTGTCAGAGTTTCTAGCATAAACACTTTTCCGGGCCTCTGAAGAAGTTGAAATTGTGGAACTGATTGTGGCGATCCCTGTATAGGGCTTAAGCCTGTCATACCATGACGATTTAGCCAGCGTATGCCTGATGTACGAAAACGCTGGCATAAGTTGGATAAGTTATGGGTCAGCTTTGGAAAAGTTATGAGCAAGCAGAAGCACGCTGGCACACGTCAACATACAGCAAGTACGTTTGCCAGCGTATGCTAATACGTGGGCCATAAGTTACTTGATTTTTTTTTATATAAATTAAGTGTAACTTAGTTATAAGTCATGGTGTCTAGCTTTTCCAAAACCTATAAGTAATGTGTGCATAACTGATGCATAACTTATGAAGAACTTATCTCCAACGCATGTTAGAAACTCCAACGTGTTTCTAACTTACTGCTACTGTTTAATGGCGTATTTGCAGCATTTTTTGGTAAAAAAAAAAAAGGGGGTTCATAGGAGGAAACCATCAATACTCCTCCAGGCTGCATCCTCATCATAGGGTGAGTGAGAAGGTAAGTGTGATGGATCCTACCTACGTTTATGCCATGACACTAAATCTGCTGTGACAGCAAACCCTTTTTCTTTCCTTTTCTTTCTTCTTTTTATTTATTTNTGTGATGGATCCTACCTACGTTTATGCCATGACACTAAATCTGCTGTGACAGCAAACCCTTTTTCTTTCCTTTTCTTTCTTCTTTTTATTTATTTTTGTATTATTTTTTTTTGGCAGGTGGTAAACAGCAGCTAGGTTAATACCAAGATCAAAGAAATCTTTTTATGCTGACGGGGCGCCTGTAGGCGCACTGCTGCTCACCTCAGGACACTGGCTTGTGACAGTTCATGGCCATATGCTGCCATGCGTTATGCACAAGTTAGGCTGTCGTTGGACATAAGTTCTGGACTCATTATGAATACTCAATATCTACACCCAAAATTAAAAAAAAAATACATGGAAAGTTCAGTGTGTGCCAGCGTTCTAGAAGATTCTGGGACGTCAGACATACGCTGGCTAAATCGTCAAGAAGTCACAAGGGCTTTATTTGTTAATGGAAAAATCCGTTCAACAAGAAATAATCAATGGATCACTATCTATACCTAAAACTAATACATTTGCAATGATTTAATGAATGTAGGGTTAATCAGTAAAAAAAATGTAAATAATTTTTATCGCGATCACCTGCCTGGGAGCAGCCATTTATGCCCAAATATAGTAACACCTCACTCCTGACATCTTCCGGCAGTGACGTCACGGTGCGGTAAGCCTAGCACCATTCTCCACACTTTACAAAAAATAAAAATCAGAGGGAACTATTATACACACCAGCAATCAACAAAGTGACAATGCCCACGTGCATGGCAGTTGGATGTTGCAATGCATCAGGTAAAAGTGAAAAAAAAAAAATTTATTTCACCTTTATGATTCATGATCTACTTATTCGTCATTGGATTGCCAACTTGAAGAGAGAGGATTGGCAATCAAACTTCTGGCCACAGAAAAAACTCATATGTAGCCAAAATTTCAAAAAAGAATGTTTTCAAGATGACTTGGATAATAGTGCATTGTGACAAACAGCAGATCGAGCATTGGGACTTGCTCAACATCTGATACTGCAC
>NW_015150954.1:226068-227047 GCF_000732505.1 Cyprinodon variegatus
TTGACAAACATGGATGCCTCAAGTAAAGCACATTCAAATGAAAATTACTCTTAATTAAAAACACTTATCATTTATTGAACAGCATGCAATAGTTTTACATTTAAAGTACTTTCCGAAGTTTGAATTCTGAATATGACTGGACTTTTCCTTTAATGTTTAAGTGAAATGACAAAAATGTATCTTTTCAGGATATAATTCAGTAAATGACGTTATAAAGGATGGCCTAAAATTCTGTTGCACCCAAATGGGTTATGGTAGACTCAAGCCTGAGTTACTGTAAAAAAAAAAAAAGTATTCAAAAGGGGTTAGGTAGTTAGTACAAGAGCATCACAACACTAGCTGTTAAATATAGCGGGATAACTCAAGCTATCCATCAATTGAGGTCAGACTCTTGTTTTTACAACTTTAAAAAAAAAAAAAAAACTAAAAATGCAAACAGAATCTGCTTCTACTGGGTTTTCCAGAGTCCAACACTTCATTGTACATCTATGATTCATCCAGATAGATGCTAGCGGGACTACAAGGTCCTGGTGGCAGATGATGACACTGCTACTTGTTCCGGATATAGTTGGCCACTACAGCGGTAAAAATACCCAACAGATGGAAGGTTCCCAAGCAAAAAGGGGAGTGAGGCAGTGAGTCGATTAAAGATTTCAGGAGAGCAGAAGTGCAATTATGGCTGTGTGCCAACCACAAGGCTTTAGAATACCCATGCACATCATGGCACCCATAGGAGAAAGAATCATGAAGGACTATAAAACATACATGAACAGTGCTGTGAGAATAATGACAGGCATGCCAAAAGCAGAAATACTGGAATAAACCACACTTTAAGTTATTCGATTCTTACATCAAAGCATTTCTGGGAAAAGGACAAGACTTATCAATAAGCTTTTCAAACTCTGCAAGTGTAACAGAAAGTAAGTTAAGAGAAGTAATAGTTCTGAGGAAACAGTTGGGCAATCAGAAAGCAAACAAG
>NW_015150954.1:227106-237159 GCF_000732505.1 Cyprinodon variegatus
GATGTTTTTAACAAGGTTCTTAAAATTTTTGGTAAAGTATGGAATGTAAGTTATTAGTTTTCAGGTCTGGATTAGTGTGGAAAAATAACACCCTAAAGGTGGGTTTTATAAAAGCAAATCTATCCAAAAAAGTTTACCTGTAGTTACCTCTAAAAAGTAATTATGGTTTAACAGTTTTCTGTTGCAGAGTTGCAAAATGAGGGAAAAAATACTGTTCATATTCTGCTACTTTCTTTTGTATCTAAGCATCAAAAACGTATGCCAATAAAAATGAATTAAGATGCAGTGTTTGTAATGTGAGGCTATATATAAAGGGTAACAGCAGCTTGATGTAGTTTCAGAAGTTATGAACTTACCAATTTGATGGCCACATATTCATTAGTATAGAGGTTTTTGCCCAGCCTCAGCTCTCCAAAGTTACCACAGCCAATTTTTTTGCCCACACGAAAGTTTGGGCCAACCATAAGAACTCCAGAATTGGTCCCTGTACCCCTGCCGCCATGTCCAGTCCTGCTGGTCGTCGTCTTTGACATCTTTTTTCCTTCCTCTGCCTCTCCTTTGCCCCCTCTCTTATCAAAATCCATAAGCTTATGATACCCTGGCCTCTCCACGGTTATTTTCCAGCCATGCAAACCATAGACACTCCAATAACAATAGTGGAGGATACTTTAGAGGGAGACAAATATTGCAGCAAAGAGGAGAGGAGTCGCTGTTAAAAAAAATCCTGGCCAAGACAGCAGGTCAAGTTGCCCGTGTCTCACTCATGCAGCTCGTCCCTTTTTGTTTTGCAGAGTGTGTTGGATATTAACAGGGGGCTCCCCTCTTGTAGGTGTCTTGACTCCAGGATCAGAGCAGAATTTCCATGGCCTGTGAAAAACGCTGGTTTCACTACGCTCTTCCCGTTGAGACGCACACAACACTAATCAGTAAAAGCCCTCCAAAGCGCAGCTACAGCTTCCACAAGGCCACTTGGGAACGTCATTTGGAGCGCCTCCTTCCTTCTGGTCACCCTTCATTCACACAATGGAGACTCTCCATGTTGCAGGGCTACACCTGGAGGCAACCCAAACGTTGAAGGAACAGCAACACCGGGAACAGTTCGGACTGTTGTCACTTTATCTGCAAAAATAAAAAACATACCAATCAGTTTATAGATAAAAACAATGTTTTTAAAAGCCTGTAACTGCAATCCTCATCATTAGTCACAAATTAACCAAATCACTTAAACCTTATTTTGATTTAAAGGCATAAATCTTCCTAGACTTATGGCACCTGCACAAACTGAACATATTTCATTAACCTAGAAAGCAAGATTGTTTGAAACTGCATATATTCAGATCAGGTTGACAAATGTTTTTCACCTTTTAGTTACTGTATAAAATTATAAGTGTGAACTATGACAACATGCCTGCATTCTCAGATAGGGTTGATAAACAAGAATTAGAACTAGAACTAGCATTCCAGCTCCTGGAATCCTTCAAATTTTTATTTCCGAGTCCTATTGCACTGTCCAAAAACAGAAGCCATTACATAATAATTTCTTTAAAGTAACACAACATTTTATTTTAAAATTGCACTTTAATTTTCAACCGTATTAGTTTTTATGCTATTCTGCATTCTATTACTGCAACATTTTTCTCATTTCTATAAGAGTTTTTTTCTAATTCATTTATATGCATTTTACTATTCCTCTTTAAAAAATTTAGGAAAAAATTATTTTTCATTTTAATTCACTATTAGAATATTTTTCCTCGTTTTTGATCTTGTAAATTACTTGATTAAAGACGGAGTAATATTTATTGATGCAATGTTTCCTTCAGCATATCACATTTAATACAATTTGGTCTAAGTAAAAGCAATAAATAAATACAACAAGAGAGTTTCACCTAAAATACCAACTGAAAAAAATTGTTGAAATTTCATGCCCATAAAACAACCCAGTTATTGTCACAATAGCTGGGAAACTTGCTAATAATGATTGGTTATCAAGTCACTGAGGTTTTGTTTTTTCTTTTCTTTTGCCGTTTTGCAAAAAAAAAAAAAAAAAAAAAACCTTTTACTTCAAATATCAAATTATGCCGACTATGGGTGCTTTGTACTACTGCTGAAATACGATATTAGTGCTTACTGGTGCAAAGAAAATTCAATACAAAAAAAAAAAGAAAAGGAAAAAAAAATCAATATGAGCAGAAATATTCCACTGAAGATTAGACAGAATTATTGTACAATTAAAACCTATTGGGTAAAATTCCACACAGTGTGTAAAAGCTAACAGATTAAATGTTCACATGATAGACTAACATCTGGATAAAAAACATTTTTAGTCTGATCCAGTCCATGGGTAGTTTTGAAAGCATGTTTGTCCTATGACTAGCACAAAAATAAGAGAAATTAGATACTCCAAATTTGTGTGAAGGACCATGTTTGGGAGAAAAATCCTTTTATAAGATAATTGAAGTATTTGATAGGAAATATCAACATGAAGCAAAAACAACATTGATATTAAGCTCAACAATCTTTTTTCTAAATTTTTGTGAACAAGAGTGTCCAGATGCTTCTGAATAACATCATCAACTAGATCCTCATTCTCGATTATCCAAGATGCTTATGCTGATAAAGAAGGCAGGTTATGCACGCAATAGCTACAGCCAGCTACTCTTCTATAAAGAAAGGCACTTACACAGATCAATGACTGCTGTAATGCCTAATTTCGACATAATTTGCATCATCGGAAAGCATCCTGCTGGATGTATTCGGATACTGTCTAGTCAATGGATAACTCAGTTACATATAGCAGAAAAAAGTAAAGCCCTTCAACAAACAACAAAACAGTTTTTCAGAAGACCGACAAACAAGTTAGATTACTGTTCATGAATCAGATTTGACACCTTATCTTGGAATTTGTTTTATCCATTCACAACAGGCACAAGACATTATAATTACCATGGCTAGTGACGCTTGAAATGTTTTAAGATTTCTATTAGTGAACTATTCAAATTTATCCAAGGCAAACCTGCATGCTTAAAGGTTAACAGTTCTTTATTGCTGCAGTTTGCACACCTGGGAAGCAGAAAAAAAAACGCATACCCATGCATGCCAGTCATTAATCTAAGTGTTCCTTGTTGTGCAACAAATGACTGATGCTTGCAGAAGGAAGTAAGATGAAAATGCCCAACCTGGTCACAAGATTATTGATAACAGGATAAAAAGACACATATACAATACATATCTGATAAGAAAATGTGATTAAACTAGTTTATAGGAAACCCTGCAATTTATAATTTTGCGAGTCCTAAATAATTGTAACCACTGAAACCCCGCAATTTATTATTTCACACAGCTTTTATAGGGGGATTTTATAAATGAATGAGTAAATTACTTGTGACATCATGAAAGCAATGAAATTAGCTTGAAATGAAAAATGGAGTATGTAAGCTAATTTATATGACCAAATTGAAAATAAATTACTCTTTTTGCACCATGGTATACCTCAGAGAGAACCATGGAGAAGCCTTCTAGGTTAGCTCCATTAGAATAGTTTATTGAAACAATACTCATAATTGTTTTTATATATAAATATATGTTTAATCATTTGCACATTTTTGCCTCCACAAGTATAGAAATAATCTCAAAAGAGGAAGGCTATTTTAACCACAGCTTCTGGTTTATGTTTCTCATGTCAAAGACTGGTGTATTACCAGCAATAGCCTAGCATTGATACCTGTCTGAATTTATAAAGAAATAAAGAAAGTGCAAACTATGTTTGTTGAATCTGTAATAAACTATTTTTCAAAGTAAGAGGTTTTTAAATCACTTCATCTGTACAGCACACACCTAGAGCCTGAAACTATTACACATTGGGCAAAGCTGGTCTAAAATTTAGATCTAAAAAGGAAAGAATTACTTGGTTGACGATACTAATGGCTTCAAAACAGCACAGCAACTGTTAAGAGTCAAAATGGAAGCTATATCTAGGGTTTGTATTTTTTTTTTCTCTTTTATTTCTGTAATACTTACAGCTCGAAAAAATTTAAATAAAGCAAGCTCATACCTCAAGATGTGCAGAGATTACAGACACAGTAGGGGGGGTTAATGCCGGTTTTTTTTTTAAGCCAATCAAACGGATTTGACACAAATTAGCTGCAAGTTAAATATTTTCAGTGATTAAAAAAGACAGATACAACTACGGTACCCATTTCTAGTGTGCAGTGTTTCTAGTTTCTTCATTGAATTGCATGCTTGTTTTTGTTTTGTTTTTCAGACAATAAATGTCACTAAAACTCTTTCAAATGTTTTTATGCCTTTGATTTTTTTTTTTTGTGTATGCAGCATATACGTCTTTTTAATCAAACTGAATAAAACGTTTTTCTGAGGGTTTATCCCCGGCATTTGAATTGTACAAATACAATCTCGCCCTAAAGTCATCAAAGATTTAAGATATTCTGGTGTCTCAAATTTAGTTTCTTTTTTCTGAAAATCATTAATAAGACCTCTCCTAACTGACATTTGCTTATTTGAGGAAAAAGTGATTTGAATGAAGAAAATTATGATTATTTTTGCAAGAATTTCTACATTTTAATGTACTTTAAAATGCAGCAGCTGTTTAATAATCATTCACATTTATTAATTTGTTTTGAAGTATAGTTGTTTTGAAAAAAGAAATGCCAACAAATGTGGTATTAGTTTGAATACAAGCAGAGAGGAACTACTTTGTACAAAACAGTAAGCAGAGCAGAAGACCAAGATTTTCTTTTGAACGGCACTTGTATTGAATATACTACATTCAGCAACAGCAGCCTTAATTTCAGTTCCTTGAATGGAAATAATACTACTGGCTGTGCCAAACGCTCTGCAAAAGATGGGAGTTAAAAGAATCCCTATAGATTGTTAAAAAAAGGAATCACATTAATTTCAACTTGGTTAATATCCACAGGTCATGAGGTTATACCCATTGGTGCCTAAAAGACAAAATAACAACATAGACCATTAGTAATAGTTTAAAAGTACCTGTACCTGTATACTAAAATAGTTATTTGACACTTGACCACATGGCTTTATGACCTAATCAAAACAATAGCATAATGTTAAAAAGCTGAAAAGACTGGTATGAGAGTTTACAAGCCAAAAGATCATTTCTAATCCCTTTAATACTGTCATGCTTACTGACTAAAAATAAAATAATAAAGAAAGAAGAGATTGAAAATAAAAAGGGGAGATTTCATCTTTTTATAATAATCCAAGATTACTTTATGGCTAAGGTAATAAATATTTAATGTTGGCTAGGGTAGATCATTACAGGACCCCTAATTTCTTATATCTCCACATTCCAGAGTTGTATTTTTAGTGTTCCTCCAGAGTCACTTATAAGTTCAATTTAAGTAAGATAGAAGAAAAAGAAAAATTGGATGGATGGTAGGGGTGTAAATAATAATCGTTTTGTCCACAAGAGTATCGATTCATGTTTTGTTTTTGCAGTCTATTTTTATCCATTTTCTCCAGAAAGTCATTCTGACTCCCGTGCTGTGGTGGCGCTAAACCTATTTTGCCCTCCTACCTCGCATTATTATTTTTCAGTGAATGACATATTCATAGGCCTAGGTGGAGTACAACTTTGCTACTTCTGTTATTTGCTACTGTTTTTCAAATAAAATGCATAACGATATTACAGCTTTCATTGACTTATTTCAAAGTTGAATCACTGTCTAGCCTGTAAGGTTAAAAAAAATAAATGAACCAATTAATCTAATTGAATCATATCATTGTGTATTCTTGAGTATCGAAAATAATCGAATCGTTGGGTCAGGAAATAGATACTGAATCGAATCGAATGATGGGTGTGATTTACACCCCTAATGGATGGATGGGTGAATGCATGGATTTCTCAAATCAAGTTACATATTGTTCTTTGGCTGTATAGTAGCTCACTGTATACTCTAAACCCTGAAAAGGTAGAGCACTTTAATAACATTTACTAAAAAGGCTCATGTCTACGATTAAAAATAAAAATTACTTAATAAAAATCCACATTTTGTAATTGATTTCGGTTTGAATATGATGAATATGGGTTTGAAGTGTTCCAATGTAAACTACAAAAAGTAAAATACCCCCAGCATTGTCAAATACCACACAAGATTCCCAAATAGTCTAGCTACATACGATACTTTGGTACCAAGGGAAGATGACCTGAAATGAAATTTGTTTTGTCATACAAACCTTTACATCTGCTATCACACCTGCTGGCCTTCAGGCGTATGTAGATAGAAGCTAATGGCTAACAGGCTTCCGAAGCGATTTTAACAGCTGTCATTCAGCGTTAGCTTCGGATAATCCCAAAATATACTTTGAACACTTCTCGATACCATGTTTAAAACTCAGTTATTACAGTAATATATGTGAAAATGTAAGCAAAACAACTAAAGAGAAGCGAAAAGCTAGCGTTAACCACGGACAAGGCCAGATAGTACGAGGCTAAACAGTTAGCTTAAAATCGCTCTGTTGCTAATTTCTAGGTACGAAATTGTAGCCTTCGACGTTATTTTTCGAAAGCAGTTCCCGGTTATTGTGATAATATGGTTAGTTTCCGAGCTTCATATAATTTCCAACACACGATTAGGCTAAGAGAGCTAGCAACCAATAAACACCGTCAAATTTGGCCCAAATATCTGATAAAAAAATTTAAAAAAGGGTAACATTTTCTGTTAGCAACGCAGTTAAAAACAACAGGAAAAAAACATGACAGTTTACATAACAGTAACCAAATTGAAAAAGTAAAAGCAATAGGGAGCATAAAATATTCATTGACTGATATACCTAATGCTACCAAAGCTAGTTCGTTAATGCTTTATAACTGAGAAAAACATCCCAAATGACGCCGCGAGGAGTACTATCCCCTTGAGAAACACTCATACTAAATATATTTAATCTAAATCACCCAAATATGTCGTGTTTCAGGTTAAACTTCGGTTACGGTTCTTACCCTAAGCACTACCGGGCAACTCCTTAATCCAGCCAGCCGAAACTGCTCAGAGAGCGGCGCAGCCTGGATCTCACAGACATTTAGCAAACTAGCTCACCGAACGAAACGGTTAAAAACGAAACACTGTCACCAACTGTCTCCCCCTTTAACGAATCAACTTTAGTCGTTAAAATACAGCGTGTTACCTTGTAATGTTCAGCTATCGAAACCCAGTCGAAGTCATGGTTCTTCGATCGTTGGCTTCTTTCCCGTGTAGCTCCTCTTGTCCCCAAGTTGCTATGATTGCACAGCGATGAAGTTGGTGTCTGATTCTGTCCTTGCGAATCGGCACACCGTTAAAGGGATAGTGCACTCATTTTAAAACTAATCAGGCAGAAGTTTCTATAAAACAACCAAATTACTTTAGATTTAGTTTGTGTCAGCTTTGATACTTTTTCTTTTTCTTATTATTTGTTGTGAATCTCAAAATGAAATGTAATCTTATTTTTATTATTGTTCAACTCTTTTTGCATTATCCATTCCATGAGATGTGTGATCATGGGCGGTTCTAGACAGGGGCCAGTGCCCCTGTAAATGATGCATTGCCCCATTTGTTAATTTTTTTTTGTACATTGAAAAAATAATTTTAACTTAATCCATTTTTCTGACACGCTTTATCGCTTTTAACGCTGGGTCATGAGGGGAGCTGGTGCCTATCTCCAGCTGTCTACAGGCAAGAGGTGGGGTACACCCTGGACAGGTCGCCAGTCCATCGCAGGGCAACACAGACACAAACAACCACTCCTACACACTTTCACACCTAAGGAGAATTTAGAGAAGTTGGAAGAAGCCGGAGCACCCAGAGAGAACCCACGCATGCTCAGGGAGAACATGCAAACTCCATGCAGAAAGGCCGGGAATTGAACCCAGAACCTTCTTGCTGCAAGGCATCAATGCTACCCACTGCAGCACTGAGCAGCTCATTAATTTACCTTAATAATTTAATTGAAATACAGAATATACATATATTACCAAGATTCTACCACAAAGTGATACATTGAAGGTTTTTATTTTTGTTAAATTCAAATAAAATCACTTAGGTTTGGCTCAATGAGAAAAGAAATCAGTTTATTGTAAATAATAATGATAAAGGGCATTTTTATATTATAGCTATTTAGCATGTAAAGGCCGGTGCTAAAGAAGGTGGCTTTTCATCGATTGTGTTATATGAGCACAACAATAATAGAAATAAAAAAAAAAAAATAAAGGAAAGAATGCAGGGATAAAAACAGAGACCAAGAGAACTTCTCCAAACCTTTATCTATTTTCTGCAATATAAACATTCATAAAGCAACTGAATTCAGAGTTTTACATCAGCGGTAAAATCTAGATGCATGCAATACATCTGTGTCTGGGTAGTAAATGATTAAACTTTTGAGTTTCGCTACTGGAATGATTAATCTTTGACATTATAATAAATAACAAGGCAGTACTATTCTTATGATATGCTTTAGATCTCCTCTGTGCAATAAAGAATTAAACATTGCATCTTTTTTAAGCCACTTGTTAAAAGGGTAAGCATTTTCAATCAAGTTCTATTTAGTAATAGTAATAATATGTGGATTTTTCTCCAGTAGATTCAATGTTTCAAAACTCTTAAAAAAAATTTTTTAAGTTTCTGTACACAACAGCAATCCATATATTAGCATCTCAAATAGAGTTTTGAATCTAGGCTCTGAAAAGTCTTGAAATAACCCTTTAGTTCAGTGCTGACTCGAAGTTCTCATTCGGATACGAACATCAGCACTGGTCTTATAATGTGGTCTCTTTAAGCTTCCTTCAGCTGCGCAGCGTCACGCTTTTTCACTGCGCATGATGTTAGGCAAGAAACCCAACGCAACAGCTTTGGTGAATACAACCAAACACCGGGATGCGCAGAGGCTGCTATAAACCGGTTGAGTAAAGTTGGCCAATAAGCACCTATAATGCCACGTATCAAAGAACTATGAATGAATTATACAATTTTTTTTTTTCATTTTTTTTATAACAGCAGACTTTTATTTCAGTAGTGTACTTTTAAAATGATGTAATCATTAATGCAGAAATGATAAATTATTTTCACACTTTTATGACATAAACGCGAATGGATTGTAGATTTTTTTTTATAGTAACACTGATTACTTACTTACTTATAAATAATATTATTACAACACCGGTTAACTATATTTAAGTAAATTATGATGCATTGCTCTTGATTTTACCACAGTTATTAAACTTCTTCCACCTTTAAGTAATTTGGTCTAGCACTTTATCGATTCCAAGGACCACTATTTTAAATGTAAATGTTTGCTCTATTTTAATACTGAATATTTGTATTTATTCACTCAGTCTCTTGTTTGTCATGTTTGTAAATGTGAATTGGTTCTCAAACTGTTTACCTGAATAAACAGAGGTTACATAAATAAATAGATAAATAAACCCAACATTCAATCGTTTCACACATTCACGGATTAATGGAGGTGAGCTTGTAGCTACAGGTGCCTTGGGGCACATTGACAGAAGCGAAGCTGCCACCAGGAACATGCAGCACATCAGGTGGGAAGAGAGGATAACACTTAGGACCTACCGCTCCTTTGACATAACACGATGGTGGCAGTGCCATGCTGTGGGGATGCCTTCTTTCAGCAAATAGGGAAGTGGGTCTGTTTGATGGGCAGAAGGTGGACAAATCAGAACACAAAATGTAATTGGACTAGACATTTAAACAACAGAAAATGTTCATGACTGTTTTGATAATCTAATACCTTTTTATATCATGTTTATTTGAAGCCAGACAATCGATTCATTTCTTTAGCTTAAATTCCTTTAGCAATTCACTGCTTCATGTAGTGGAGAAGAATCTCAGTCTTGGTCCTCAGTAATTATGGCACCAATTATCTCTGTCATGCTAAAGAAAATGGTGAGCTGAAAGGCATAGTTCTTAAGTCAATACTCCATCTATGTTCTCTCCTTCACAGTGGCAAGGAGATTTAAACCATTTGTGATGGATGGATGGATGGATGGATGGATGGATGGATGGATGGATGGATGGATGGATG
>NW_015150954.1:237169-261136 GCF_000732505.1 Cyprinodon variegatus
GATGGATGGATGGATGGATGGATGGATGGATGGATGGATGGATGGATGGATGGATGGATGGATGGATGGATGGATGGATGGATCCCTTCTTCAGCACACCTAAAACAGATGAATTTCTAACGGCCAGGCTTCTCCCAAACTTACCAACATGCCAGGGAGGTAATTTGACATTTTATTTGAGATGTTTTGGAGAAGGCATGCATACAAAAGATGCAGGACAGTGGCACTTGAGGAACAACGTAGCTTTCCCCTGATCTAAAGCAAATATTTACTGCAATATCTGGATAATTTATGTGATTATTTTGTTGAATTATTGCAGCAATAGTCAGTTTATTCCTGTGTAAAGAAATTCAGTCAAATTTAGAAATACTTTGAGGCAAACTTAATGTTGTAATCCTTATTGTGGTTTCTTTAAAGATGTTAATAGCTGTAGACAGGAAGGATCTGCTGTAGTGGCCTACAGATTATCTGGATGAGCCTCTGACGAAACAGACTCTATTGTTATACAGCAACCTCAAGAAGCAAATGCTCAGGGTTGTCAGAAATGCTCTTCATTTTATGAGGATTTGCTCTCTGTAAAATCATTGGCAGACATTATGGAAGAGTTCCCATTAAAGATCTAGCCTTCTATATTAGCTTGTCTAGCTGTTTTAATTCAACTGCTCTGATGAGGCTAAACCAACAGCTGAAGGGAGAAGAAATCACAAGCTCCACAATAGACTTATAGAAAACATGCAAGTCAAAAAAATATATATATATTATATATAATTTCTCAAAACCAACAGTAAGCAATATATTTTATTCCCAGTTTTACTGTCAGTACTGTTAAGGCTAAAAAAAATATACTATATCATATATAAGGATGCTATCTCAAAAATTTCACCATCTACAGTCTAGAATAAATAACTTTATTGACAATATTTATGGGAAAAAAGGCTCAGTGCCAAAAATACTCTATTTAATCGAAATGAGCTATATCAGGTTTACTGTGTCATACCCTCAGACAAAACAGCAAAAGTTAAACTTGCGGTATAAAACATTTTTATTCTTTGCAAATGCTTTTTTTTTTCTTTTTTTTTTTTTTTTTTACATCCTCTTGACTGTTTCATATTTTCCACGTTTGTGGACTTCCAGCAGGGATGCCCTGTGACTGCAGGAGGATCCCTCTCCAAGAGGAGATACATTTCTTCTGCTGGTCGAAGTAGAGAAGTAGATATGAAGATGAAAGGAGCAGGATACAAAGCAATCCTTGTTACAACCTGTCAGAGGCGGCAAATTTATTTGGAAGTGAAACTCAATATACTGCCAGAACGACATAGGGTGGGGCGAATAGGATTTGAGTCAAAGTACATTCATGTGTTACAACTGATTTTTTAAGATGTAGGTAAAGATTTCAGTCTCTAGATGTGTAAAGCTGATAGATACATCCCAGAAATAAAAGTACTGCATCAAAAATTGCAGAAAATTATAATTTCTAAAAAAAAATCCAACTATTCCATTAATAATAATTAAAAAAAAAGATAATTCCAAAGCACTGCGTCTCTTTCATTGTACTGGACTGAAGGTACCAGATATGAGTCAGTTACAGGCCTAGGTCAGGGTGACCCACCACTTTATTGGAGCTATATGAGAAGCCTCCATTTTTGGTAGCAGATAAAGGATCCCCTGAGGTGAAGATGTGCTGTTGTATGAGCGGCCAAAACAACGGAGGAGGTATGAGCTCGGTGGACAGAAGCGGCTGCTGAGGTGGCTGACAGAAATGCTCTGCAGCCACAAAGGAGAAAACTGGAGGGGAGGGGAGCGAAGGTGTAAACCGAGACACATCAGAGTTTGAGTCCTTGTTTTTTTCAACACAGGAAGCCAAAGATGGACATCGGCGTGGAGAGAGCTGGCTCTCAGTGTGTGATGTAATCTTGTCCGGTTTTTCTTCTGCCTTTATTTCCTGTGGTCCCATCCTGCTGTTCTGCAGAACATCATCCAAACAGGCCTCTCTTGGAAGAGACGAGCTTCTCTGACCTTTTCGAAACTTTGCCCTCCGGTTTTTGAACCACACCTACACAAGAAATGGCAAAGAGAGAAAGTTTAATATTATTTTGGAACCACTAACAATACTTTAATGCGACTAAAAATCAGCAGCAGTCGTCGAGGCAGCCTCGTTTTCAAAAGAGATAATTTTTAAAACAATTTTAAACACAAAAAAAATTCAAAAGTGCTGTTTTGCTCTCCTTTTACTAATAAAAAAGATCAATACATAAGTCTGAAAAAATGTCTTGTGAAAAACTCAGTGAAACAATATAAAGAAGTAAGGAGTGTCTATGATAAGGTACTTGTAGCTGTCCTTTGAAGTTATTTTAATTTGGTTACTGGCTTAGTTCTTTGTTATCCGTGATGACATCAGTTCTTAAGGACCTTTATACCGGGATATTTCATAAGCCAAAGATAATTGGTCAAACAAACATTCAAGACTAAACATTGATATAAGAATATAGGTGCATAAAATAAGGTTTTCCAGAAGCCTGCTAAACTGAGGATCAAAGTTTACAATAAAATACAACTTCTTAGACACAGAATATAAAGGAATGAATCAGGACATTTGCACATTGCTGTAAGTATGAGTCATGCAAGAATTGGAGGGTGGTGCCACCTGAATGCGAGCCTCAGGCAGGTTGATACACATGGCCAGCCTCTCCCTCATGCTAACATCTGGGTACTGTGTTTGCTGGAAGGCCTTTTCCAAAGCCTGCAGCTGCGACACTGTAAAAGCAGTACGGCTGCGTCGCTGCTTCTGTTGGTTCCCATAGCGAGCCTCCAGGATCAGCTCTGACAGGAAAAACAGGAGAGCAAAAGGGACAAACTATTAATCAAGATCTGAGTACAGAGGCGTATAGCCACAAAATAAAAAAAAAATAAAAAAGGTGGCCAGGCAATAACCAATGAACAATGAGGGGTGGCCAAAAGTGGAAAGGCACCAGAACCTCAGGGTCAATCTACACTGTTCCAAAAGGAAAATGAACAATCACAACTTCCATATATTCTAAATAAAGACAATCCATATTTTCCTACAGCCTTTGCTAACAAATAGATACTAAATTAAAGGTGTTGTGGACAGAATTCATTCAGTTTTCAGTTCTGGGGTGTACATCTTATTCATTGTCATTACTCACCTACTTTTATTAATAATCATTCTGCATGATATATTAATATTTACATGTACTAATATCTACATTAAATTGATTATTTATTATTAAAGTAGTTATTTATCTCTGATTTCAGTGAAGATTCCTAGATGACTTGCAGAGACATCATTTTCTCTTTACCCCTTATAAGACAAAATTTAGTTCTGAAAAGAGCATGAATTCTGTATTTAACTTTTATGTTAGTATATTAATGTGCATAAATAACCACAGTGTTTTTGTTGTCAGCTAATTTTTTACATATAGAATATAAAATGTTAAATAGGTCAGAAAATTTCACTTGAGAGTATTACTGCTGCCACTGTCTGTATTAGAGGGAAAAATGGTAGGGGTGGCCACAGGGGTGGCCAATGATTGGGTAAGGGTGGCTATGGCCACCCCTGGCCCCCCATCTAGTCCGCCCCTGATATAAAACATACTGCTGCATCCATATATCTATGTTTTATATTCTTCTTATCCTTCATATCAAGAATGTACAATTAAGTCCAACTTTCATTTTTTGACATTGCTGTTTTTTGTATGTGTGGTTTTCATGGAAAAAGTGTTTACCTATTTCAATATTTTTGATTTAATATCACATTTAAATGTTGCATAAAATGGATCATATTTAAGTATCTAAATACCAGCATCAGAGTAAAAGTTACAGGAAAATACACTTTCAGTGAACTTTTTCAGCAGGTGAAATGTGTTTTTGTCAGAGTTTGACGTCACACCTGCAAGTCTCTCTGCCACTGAGAAGGTGTGAGCTGCTGGGGCAGCAGCCTGGTACTGCTGCGCCATCTGGTGGTGGAGGTCGAATATCACCGAGTTCACACCGTGGAGAGGGTACATGGCGCTACCTGCGGTCCCGTAGAAACTCTGGGAGTTCATCAAGGATTTGGTGATTTTCTAACTTTACTGCAGACATAAACTCGTAAAACACCTTGGGAAGAAAAAAAAAGAAAACAAAAGAAAATAACACAGTTAAAACACACTAATCTAACGAAACGTTTGAGGAGGGAAAACTTAAGCTGGTGGAAAAAATCTAGATGTTAATTAATAAAATAAGTAATTACATTATATGATTTATAAATCAAGAAAATAAAAAAAACATAGGACACTAAACACCTAAACATCTAAAAAAAAAAAAACGTTAAAAGAAATATTCCGAAATATTATTTTTCAAACTGATTATTATAGTAATAGTAATAACAAGTAATTTCTTTTTTTTTTAGAATGGTTTAACTCTTCCAAAAGGTTTGCAATGTAAATTTATTTTGGCGTTGCAGAAAATATGTAGAATATTTATTATCACATACGAAATAGGACCAAATTCAACGTGTCATGCATTAATGAGCCTGGTATTAATGTGCTGGTGAAGATTGGATTTAAGGATTTGATTAAAGGATATCTGACCAAATAGATACACTCAAATATCCTCCAAATGCTCTAAGCTGGAGTATATTTTTAATGGCTTAAAGTGCTAAAACTCTAAAACAAATACT
Organism: Cyprinodon variegatus; assembly: GCF_000732505.1. Classification (NCBI taxonomy): domain Eukaryota; kingdom Metazoa; phylum Chordata; class Actinopteri; order Cyprinodontiformes; family Cyprinodontidae; genus Cyprinodon; species Cyprinodon variegatus. The sequence continues at coordinate 241,848 of NW_015150954.1, forward strand.
AGAGATGTTTTGTTGTAAAGAAGGAAATGCAACAGAGAAATGTGGGTTTCTTACAATCCAAAAGTCTGTGCACTTTTTCTAAAATAGTTAATATTTTCTGACAATATGCAGACCTTTTTTATCTGAATTTAAAGGCATGAGAATCATTGTTTTTTAAGTTTACAGTAGGTAGTAGATAACAATAAGAGAAAATACAAAGAAAAAAACAAAAACAAAGTTGAGTTAAAAACAAAGAACTATGTAATGTTGACCAAAAAAAGAAAACTACCGGTATGTAGCTTCTTCATGCTTTGAGTAAAACAATTAAATAGATACTGAATTTTGAAATATAATAGATATGTAAAAAATCTAACGAAGCATTCTGGGCCTTAGGCCTTTTTTAAAATCCTACAACGTAACAACAGAATAAAAACAATATAGATACCATTACTTCAAATGGTTTAACTTATTTTCACATAAAGGGCAGAAAATCATAATTCCAACCAAATCAGCTCAAGTCAAGTGATTTGACTGGTGGATACATCACAGATAACCTTTATCACGTTTCAGCACTACTTTTTATTTAATTTAACTGATTACCTGAGATCCTGACTGTGTGCAGATCAGGTGAGTTTCCCAAAGAAGTAGTTAGCACGTCCAGAATCTTTACTCCACTTAAGGCCTTAATTAATCCTCATCCAACAGCTCCTTTTCCTGTAATTTTGTGGACTTGCTTCTCCGCAACCATTCTCACCCTGGACTATTTAAGATGCCTTTACCCAGGCTCCCCTCAGCCATTAGCCAATGGGAAGGAAGGTATTAGCTGGGATTAGGTGGGATGAGGGAGGAGAGGGGGGCAGCCAGGAGCTCAAGTTTTGGGAAACTATTGAACTTGAGAGATTTATGCCAGGGATCGCCCAATAAGAGCGCGCTCCATTCCCTCCCCAGTTAAAACAATTAAAACAATGTGGTGGGCTAATCTCCGAGGCAGGACAGATTAAAATAACAGCCTTTGATTGTCCTCTCCTTCTCAGTTTGCTGACAGCCCCCCAACCACTGCTCCTCCCTGATGGGGGGTTTGTTTTGCTAACCGCCACCATATTTTGCCTATGAACTGTCACAATGAGAAGTTAATCCGAGCCCTGCCTAGTGAGAACAGTTTCTTAAAATCCTACTGAAATAAATTAAGTGTTCTCAAGAAGCAAATCCAAAACCAAAACTGCAGATTATAAGAGAAATATGAAACTTTTGAATGATGTTCCTGACATTAAAGGAGAGTTTCAGCTAATTTTGGGATGTCAGCTTTTATACTTCTGTATAGAACTTTGTTTACAGAATAAAATGAACATTTACGGCTGTTAATAATGCAGATAGTCATTTTAAACTCATATATTAATCTTTGTGCAACAACTCTTAAGAATCTTTATTTATCAAAGCTTTTAGAAATCTGAAAAATGATCAAATTCTAAGGAGCTTTATTAAGGTGAGTGATGTAAATATGTAGCTCTGATAAAAAATGCATTACTTGAAATATGTGCTACATCCCAGTTCTTCACTCATAAACCAATTTTGTGAAAAATCTAAAAAGTAGACAACATTTGTTTAGTCCATTTGCCTTTAGTACACATTCTGTACAGTCAGTTAAAAGCCAAAGTGCTGCAAAAATAAATAAAGTCCACCTGCTTGTAATTTAATCCCGGTTTAAAATCAGCTTTTCTCTAAAGGCCCAGCATACATTGTTAGAGACCATCGGTGGAAAAAAACGACCATAAAAAACCTGGGACACCGCATAAAGGCCAGGGAGAAAGAGGTAGATAATTTAGGTTTACAATCTTAAAATGGAAAGCCAATGGGAAGAAAGAGGTAAGTAAAAAAGGTTTATTTGTATATCACCTTTCTCAGATAAGCGTCCAAAAGTGCTGCACAATATGAGGCATAAATACAAAACAGCATCATATAAAATTGACAAATTACATATTACATGTATTGACAAAATACATACAATCATAAAAGCCCTTAATAAAGTGAGTCTAAAATGCTTGTTAAAAAATGAAATTTTTTTAGTTGTTTTTTAAAATCATCCATGGAGTTCACCAGCGCAGGTAAAGTGGTGGTACATTCCACAGTCTGGGTGCAACAGCTTGGAGGGACATATCACCTCTTGTCCTAAAACAAGTTCTAGTGACCATTAACAGGTTCTTTCCAGCAGATCTCAGACTGTGAACAGCAAAGGGAGGCTGAATTAAGTTGCAGATGTAAGAGGGAGCCTGTCCAAGCAGGGCTCTAAAGGTTAGGACCAGAATTTTAAAGTTTATGCGGTATTCAATGGGAAGCCAGTGTGGAGTTTTGTGGATAGCAGTTATGTGGGCTCTTCTGGTTGTACATAGGTCAGCTTTCAACCCACCAACACATGGTGGTCCACCTAAACTGAGATAGCATTAACCTGAGATTAACATGAGGCTGTGGCGACTCTGGATGAGCTGCTGAAATCTGTCTTTAAACTTGGCCTTTATAAAAGAGAGACATGAAGGAAACCATAAACTTAGGTTAACAATTTACCAAAAGCCATAGGAGCCACTGTAGACATACAATCAAACCTGTGTTTTAGGTCCACATGATGAAACATTTCCCATACACCCTAAAATGTCAACCCTACCATGAAAATGTTTTTATTTAACACACCTTTTCTTTGAAAGCAATAATCAATGGAAGCTTGAGACTTACAAAAAAAGACACAAAGATAAAATGTCTCAAAATGAAAGTAAAATTTAGAAAAGCTCAAATGTTAGTAATATGAATGAAAGAAAGAAAAACAATGCCTGACTAAATAAGTCTTTATCTGGTTCTTGAAAAATTGCATCAGATTCACAGAACATAAGCACAGGGGTGGCAGCATCATGCTATGGGTATGCTGTTCAACAGCAAAAAATCAGGAATAAAAATTGGAAGATTAATTGAGTTATGAGAAATGAATGTACACAGAAACCCGTTGGAGGGTAAAAAAACTTTCCAATGGAAAAATGCTCCCAGCTAAAAAAAATAAAATAAAAAATCAACATACAGTAGATCAACAGTAGAATAGTTTCATCAAAGCAAATGCACGTGTTAGAATGGCCTAGTCAAAGCTCAGATCTAAATACCTATGAGAATAATTATAAATTGTGGATCACAAATTTGCTCCATTTTTTTTGACATCCTGTGTGGATCATCGAAATAAGTGGTCCTCCTAATTGTCAATCATTCTGGTGATATGTTTACGTAAGGCTGTCCTATGTTCCCGTCCCATTAGCTATATTTCTCTGTGCATGCTCACTTTCAGGCATATATGTGTGGTGAGCTATGATTTCAGAAAGTCATTGAAGCTTACCTTTCTCACCGCGGTTCTTTGACATTTTATCTTTGTGTCTTTTGGAAAACGGCCGAGGGTTGTAAGAGCAAAAGTGTCTATGAAGTGTATGAGAAGAAAAGAAAGTCCTCAGAAGAGGCAGATATATCCCAGAATGCTTTGCACGGAGAGGTCTCCTTGCAAAGCATTAAGGGATGTGCCGTCACAGCGGCTAATAACAAAGATGGCGCAGGCACTGCACAGTGAAGGAGGAGTTAGGTGACCCACGGAGCAAAAATCAGTGATCATCTGTCCAAACAGTCAGTTAATAGAGTTCCCAATAAAGTCCACTATATAGTCCCAGCTCTATATAGTGATTGAGGGATTTAGGGGTTAGTGCTTAGTTCAGACACAGTAAGCTTGTATGAGCTATGAGAAAAGAAATTTTTAAACAGAGTGTGCATGAGGAGAAATAGGCTCCTCCATGCTCTCGCACGCGCATTTTTTAAAAGTGAAGATGGCGACTCTTTTAAAAAAAGTCGCGAAAAAAAACTCCAGAATAACCTTTAAGCTTTTTCACTAAGTTGGTAGAACTTTAGAGATAGAACTAGAGAAATTTACAAACACATATTGATTTCATTCCACGTCTTAATCATTCTCAGCTCGTTTTTGTCTATTCTATAAAATACTAACACAATTTGCAGAAGTTTGCAGTATTAGCATGACAGATAATAATTCCTCGAGGCAGTGGTGCACGCTTTTATTTTATTCTAGAGCTGTGATTTCCAAAACTGACATTTGGCAGCCTTTACTTTCCTTAGAAAATAAATGAAAAATTAATTTTTTATTTGGTTTCAACCCAGTATGCAGTCCAACAAATAAAAACGGAGTGATTTTTTAACATTAGTTTTAAGGATGGTAAAACAACCAGTAGGTTTGTTTGAAGTTTTTTACCAGGTAAAAGTGCAGCTTTACCATTTAATGCAACAGGTACATTCCTGCAGAGAAAAAGATCATGTCTCTATGAAGATTCCCAGCTGAAGTTGGAACAGCAATTACGGCTCACCTCCTCTGTTCACATTTGAACACATTCAACTGCTCAGACTTCCAAGATATGTGAAAATGTTTGTGCTCTTTCTTCCCCCGGCCTTTTTCCTCCTCCTTTCACCCTTCCCGGCTGTCAAGCTGTATTAGTGTCCGATAGAAATAAGTCATTTAGAAGAGGCTCGATCGGCCAGCCCCTCAGCCCCGCTAAAAGCTCCAGGATTAGGTCCCCGGGGCCTTTGTCTCCGCAGCCCCCAGGATTAGGGGAGATTTACTCTGAGGAGAGAAAAAAGTAGTTATTTCATGGCACTTTCATGATGAAACCTGGCCAAAGCTGTGTTGGCTGGGGGGATTAGAGGCGCACAAAGAGTGTGCTTGTGTGTGACCCTCCCCGTCCCCGAGCTGCCACCACTGACTCATTCACTACCCCCTCTTTTCCAAGGATCATTTCCCCTTCTCAGAGCTAGCAGGGCTCCTTCAGGTCCACCTCCAGTTCCATGAAGGCATCTCCTGGATGCATCATCTTCAACCTCCACCCAACAAACTACCTTCATATTAATCAACTCATCTTTACCCGAATATAAAGGTTGAAGCTTCCACTGAAGGCACAGACCCTATGGAAGTGTCATGCAGTAAGGAATCAAATGCAGGAGAAAAGGAGAAGTTAGTGGATTTGGATCCCTCCTGTAGTGTCTAAAACCGCTTAAAGGGGGTTATCCTGTTCTTAGAGGATCCACTTACACATGCAGGGATTACAGGGAACAAAAGACAAAAGGCCAAGTCACGGTACTGACAACAGTCTCACCGCTGAGCAGGTGTTATGCAGGTTTAGTACCTTTTGTCACATAGCTGAAGGAATTACTGCTCAGTCGAATGTAAGGAAATGACAGTTCTGCTTTCTAACAGGGCTAAAAAAATATCAAGTTTAAGTTGATTACAAAATCCCTTTATACTACTGTGGCTGCTCTTCTTTTTGATTGAATATGACCAAAATATTTTGAGACTTTTAAAACCTGCATATAAGACACCTCTATTGCTAAGTCTTTTTTAATTAGTCTGTTATAACATCTCCCTATCCTGTTTAATAAAACTTTATAAAGCACTTCAAACAAGCAGAAGAGGACCAACAATTTGTGCAATTTGATTAGTTCAAAACAAATATATTTCAACACATAGAAATGCACAATACACATTTAACGAATATAAAAATGGTGCTAGGGTAGATAGATGAATTTTCAAAAGAGATGTGAAAACAGAAAGGACACCTGTCTGATTTCCAAGGGGAGATAACTCCAAAATTTGGAAACAGCTACAGGAAGAGCATAATCTGTAAGTAGAGTGAAGAGCTGCTGATCTGCGGATCTGAGGGAGCAGGTAGACATATAAGGCTACAGCAGTTCAGAGAGACAGGATGGGGTAACTGCCAAGGCTTAAATGCCAGTTAAAAGACTAGATGCAGCATTTTGCGCCCTCTGGAGACTAGGAATGGATGCAGCACTGACCTCTACATGAAGTTCATTACAGTAATCTGGCTGAGTGGTAACAGATGCAGGGATAAATCCTACGATGTTCTTAAAGCTTTTATTCTGATGACATCTTGCGAACAGTAGCTAATTTCAGGTTGAGTTAGCAGGCGTTGATTCTGGAGCATGTTGTTTTATTCCTTTAATGCCTGCAATTGCTTTTCAGCTCCACCCATTTCTGCTACAGGCATTTTGGTGACTAACCTTTTTCAACAGAAAATGGTTTCTGCAGAAACTTAAGTACAACGAGTTATTTATCTCTTATCTTTACATTTTTTCAGGGTATTTTTTGTTTTGTTTTGTGTGATTTAAAGCAAAGAAGAGCAGATCGCTTTATTTCAGGGGTTTGGCTTCATCCTAGGTGCACAAAGGAGTGTTATCACAGATCCTTCCTCTCAGGAAATGTTAGACTTCATATCTATCATTGCTACCAACAAACTCAACCACTGCTTTATTCTATGATTTTCTTTTTTCCACAATCTTTTTCACTCTTGTAAATAGCATGTTGGTGTATTTTTAGTTTAAATTTAGCACATTTCTGAAAACTATTCTAATAAGTTGCACATTTCCTTGTTTTGCTATGGTTTTAATAATAATAAATGTTCAGCAATTTTCTTATCTTGCAATTTGGTCCCCTTTTAATCTACCTACTTTAATTAGGGTTTTATTTGCCTTTAGGACAAATATATTTTCCCTCAGAGAGACAGAAAATGTTATAATTTTATTTCAAACTGCCCATTTTACATGTATAAAACAAATGATCTTTTAAATGATATCTAGTAACGTCCTATTTTTCTATATTTATTTTTTCTTTCTGTTTAATGAGTAAAACTGGGAGCCAGCTGGACTAGACGAGGGCAGAGAAGCAGTAAATCTTCTTTTCTTCACCTGTTTTGTAACTAAGAGGTCATTGTTCAGCTCTTCTGTTTGACAGATGTTTTATAAAGCTCACCAGTTTTTCCTAAATTACTTATCAATAGTGGAAATTTGTATTGACAAGGGCCTGTCAGAACGGGACCTTTGTAGTTGTCAGTTATCTTAAAGGGAAGGTCCCCTCAGACACCAACCAGATCGATCGGCACGCAGAGGACAATTGGGAGGATTTTTTCTTTTGACGGAGCCGGGATGTTAGTCCAGGAGGATGTGGGCCAGAGAGCAGAGAACAGACAGCGGATCTGAGGACTTCTTCTTTGGGGGAATCGATAGGGCCTGCTGGCCTTTGACCTGTGGGAGACGGGGACAACGGCAGCAGTTGGACTTGGTAAGCCTCTGTGAGTGCCTGGATCACGCTGTGAGGCCTGACACACTCAGGGCTTAGAGTGACATTGACCCGACTGCAAACACCAAGTAAACATAACAAAGCTCAAATATACACATAGAGATGACTCTGGTTCAGATGGAGCGACTTTATCACAGCGAGGGACAGACTTTGAAGCTAACTTTCCAAACCATCAGTTGGATGTGATTGATTAAAACCAGGGGGAGGCAGTTTTAACTCCTGGAGCCTTATTACTTTGCAATTATCCTCCTATGATCTCTTTCTCCGCCTCTGGGACCTGCTATACCAGCAGATCAATACCAGGGACTGAGTAAAGATTAGTCTTTTAATTGGAAGAACGACGAGGGATTAAAGATAGACAGAGAAGGTCAGACAGCAGTGGGCGACCTTGAGGTCAAGAGCACACACAACGGGCCCGGCTGGGTTGCAGGTGTGAGGACAGAGAAATAGAATAGAAATATCCTTTATTGTCTTTCTGTGGGGAGATTCCGGTTTCCCATGAAACATGCCGATTCCCTCAATGGTAATAAGGAATTACAAAAAAAAAAAAAAAAAAAAAAAAAAGGAATAAAAAAAAGGGCCAAAAAATAAAAAAAAGAAAAAAAAAAAAAAAAAAAAAAATAACCAAACCACACTAAAAGAAAAGTGCAACTGAGTGGGATTATTTTCTAGGCTTTATTAATTTGTATTTTAGGTCATAACTGAAACACAAAATGTGCCTGATTATCAATTAAAATACTATTTACAACAGTATGGAAATATAGAAAAAGAAAGTTTATAAATAAAAACAGGAAAATAAAAAGCTTATGGAGGGTTGAGGTAAAAAAAAAAAAGTCCTGAAAATAAACCTCAACTTTGAAGCAAATCTGGTGATTAACAGTGAAGCACCGATCTGTTTGTGTCTGATAATTCTCCCTCAACTTTAACATACAGGAAGTTTTTTTTAATGGCCACATTATAAAAACAGATGGTGAAGATATATTACTTTTTGTTTTTATTTTATGTCTTTGTTTTTTTCACTTTTTAGGGCAGATTGTGTCATCTTCTGCCATAATACAAAAAGACATTTTTTCTCTCTGTCTAGCTAAGTAAAACGTATGAGAAGCCGACGACCTAAAGTTTTTTTTAATAAATATTTCCTATATATTAGTCTCTTATATTATTGATTAATGTTTTTTATATTTATGTTTTTAATAAATGAAAGCCTTTATCTTCCATAGCGTAGCAGCATCCTTATCAAGTGTGGGAAACCAGATACTATCCAGACTGGTAGATTTTCCGTTGGTTTTCCGTTGTTCATTTACTGAATGCAAATTAAGAATTAATGACAGTCAAAATCCAAGGTGGTGGTCCATAACAGCAGGTTGGATGGTTAACAAATAATGGTGAGGGTGAAGATGTGATGGAGGTTAACCAGTGTGTAACTGCTGTCATGTTGGTACCAAGGTTTCTAACCCACATGCAGAACACACGGACTCAGAGGGAAAAGTTTCAACAGTTTATTTAGATACACAATGTTAATAAAGAACTGATTCGGGGGGAAACAGGTCCAAGACTGGTTTCTCTGCAGAGAGGGACAGAATGGTTAGCTGATGTCCAAGTATGCTTGCTTGTTGAATGAGTGCAGGTCTGTACCTGTTCAGTGGTTTGAGCTGAGCGGCAGAGGAGGGGAACCAGGAGGGTCCAGAGGCAGAAGTCAGGCAGAGGGCTTGGTAGAGGCAGAGACTTGATTTCTGATATTGCAGTTTCTGATCTGAGTTTCTCTTCCAGTTTCTTCTGAGAGCGGGCAGGCAGGTTACTGACAGATTGACTTTCCAGGGTTCTTCGGAGATCAGACAGGCTGGTTTCAGACTGAGAAACTCTTCCTGAGTTTCTGGGTTCAGACAGGTTCTTCCTAAGAAGCAGAGAGGACAAAAACAGGTTAGGCTCTGGTTCAGGTTTCAGGGGAGTCAGAGAATCAGACAGGCAGGTCGGCTCAGGCTTGCTAACCATAACTGTCATAACACTCTGGCACTGGAGTGTTGCTCTGCCTCTCCTTAAATGCTGGTCTCCTGATGAGCAAACGAGCCGCAGGTGTGGTAGTCAGCTTCAGCTCCAGGAGACCTAGGGCGCCCTCTGCTGGAGGAAGGTGGACAGACCTCCAGATCCCAACAACTGCAAGGGATTGGAAAAAGCTATATGACCTCCCATCAACCTAAACCCTTTACCCTGTCACCTCTGCACCAATATTATCCTCCACTCAAACTAAATGAAACAACACAGACCCAAATAGCTCCTACACATAAGATGTTGATATATGTGGAAAATTATGCTAAAAACATAGTTACCAACGATTACACAAAGAACTAATCTAAAACAATACTGCTAGTACTTTTAGTGTCCTTTTGTTATGAGAAGTTAATGCTTTTCTTCGATAAAAAAATATAATTTGCATTTATTACTTTATATGGAAAGCATTAGCTTTTTCCATTTCATTTTTGGGCCTAAGTTAATAGGAGATTGTGGAAGATTCAAGGAGCTTCTTGGAATAAGATTGTGTGGTTACATTTAATATGTACTATCTGTGGCCTACAGAAGGTCTAAATTAGGCATACACACTGAAATGTATAATACACCCCCTAATGATATTTGATTAAGCGTCCCTGTACCAATCACAATAGTTTGACCTTATTTCCAACAGATCTTTGACACTTTTATCAGGAATAGCAGAGTTTATTTATATTAGAGTGATTCATGTAATGAACACGACCTTAAGGTAAATTCCCTTTGTTTTTCAAAGTTTAGGCCATTCTAATAGCTTACTGCTAGTCTCGTTCCTCTAAAACCAGCTCTGATGTATTTCCAGGTTAATTGTATTATTTGAACATGCCCAAGTTGCAACTTTCTGAATCAAACTGTCACCCTCATAAAAAGTTATCAGATGTTCAGAGACAAGTGTTAAAGGAGCAAGGTTGAAGTCAAACATAAACAAACTAAATGGTAAAACATGAATGTATGTAGAATATAAATTAATTCCAGGAAACCAGCCAACATGAAAGAAGATTTGTTCAAAGCTTGCAAAAAGATTGATTTAACTTTTAAGCATTTTCAGCTGGAACATTATTTTCATTTTCTTTTGAACTAGATAAAAAAAATTTTTGCTTGTTTGTTTGAATTATTGTTACAAACTTTGCAACTAAAATTGATGGAATTATGGAAAATTATGAAGAAGCTCAGGAAGATTGCTAGAAAATGCTTAAAAGTTAAATCAAATCAAAAGTTAAATTTAGTTGATTTAACTTTTAAGCATTTTCTAGCAATCTTCCTGAGCCTTTTCATAATTTTCCATAATTCCATCAATTTTAGTTGCAAAGTTTGTAACAATAATTCAAACAAACAAGCAAAAAAATTTTAATCTAGTTCAAAAGAAAATGAAAATAATGTTCCAGCTAACTGGGATGTGTAAAAACTATATTTTATATTCATACTGTTGAGTCAAGGCTTTTAGAACCAAACAACTTTAGTGAAAAACTGAAAATATCAAACTATTCCCTTCAATGCAGACATTTTTTTCCAATTTCTTGTCAATCTTTTAAACTCTTTCAATTGTTAAGAAGTATGTGTGTTAGTCTAGCAAAGGATTTGATTCTTTTGTAGATTTCTGCATCTATATAAATACTATAAATGCTTAGATTCAAACATCAATGCAGATTTAAGCTTAACTGATTAACAGTTAATCAGTCCTGTACTGCTCTCCATTTAATTGCTCATTCACAGGAGAGGGTGAAGTGTTTTCTCTTTCTGTTCCTTCATCTCCTAGCATGGGGTCACCTCAGGAGCCTGCACCACCCCCTCCCTCTTGACCCCCCATTTGTTATAGGTGATCACGGGGAGAGACACAGAGAGCCACTGATCGAATTTGATAATGAAGACGACCCCGTTAAGCTTCTTTGCTCCACATGTTGGAAATCTCTGAAGCACTCAGGGAACACTAGGAAGGCCCCCACCTCATCACTGCAACATTGTGTAAGTATCGATCCCTGCTAACCAGAACCATTAATACCTGAAGTCTGCGGCCCGGCCGGGGGAAATGCATCCTGACATGTGACTGGAGCAGCTTAATAGGCAAACACACTGAAGAAAAGACGGGCCTCTCAGTTTAGCATTTTTCTCTTATTTCTTTCTCCCCTTTTTTGTCAATTTCCACATCTGCTGAGGAAAGAAGAGTTTACACTTACTGCACCTGCTCTTCATGGGACATGTAGGCTGCAGGAAGCAGCTGTCACACTGTCAGAAACTATTTGTGCTGCATTGCAGGAAGAGTTACGTTATGAACTAAGAGCAGCTTCTCAACAAGTTCCACAAAGAACAATTAGAGGTTTTGCCTCAAACAGAAGCTTTCCTCAAGTAAAAGAACAACGAAAATGTATTTCAGTGCCATCCCTTATAAAAAGTAATACTTTAATTTATGTTTGACTTACATTTCATAATACTTTTATAAATGTCCAATGCTGAGAAAATAAACACAAGAAATGTTGACAACATGGTAGGTACCGTAATTATCCAAGCAGAAGTTGCAGAATAGACATGATGTTAAGTATTTATCTATATATCAGGAGCTTTGGCAGCAATTTATATTTCAGTTTATAAAGTGAGAATTGATTTGGTTCCTTTTTCGTATCAAAAGAAGGAAATAGGGAGAAATGTTGTGTGAGTTTTATATCCTGAAGAATTAATAAACAGACACCCAACCTTAAGATTTAAAAGCACATAATCCCTGTATTTAATCTTGGTCATGTAAACCACAAAAACATTTTCAGAACTCAGAAAGACATTTAAATGCACCAGCACATTCCTACTAATGATTTTGTGAAAAGAATAGCCTACATTACTCCATTAAATAATTAATTGCTAGTGCAAGTGTAACAGGCCTTATGGGTCCAGTGTGTCAGGAGATAAAATTAATTAAGTTAAGAACAGAGAAAATTGTAAAGTCAGCAACAAGTGGTGTGTTTCCTGCTTTCTTTCTAGCTGGTAAAGTACAGAAACCTCTAAACCAGAGGTTCCCAAAATTTGCACTTTCTGACTCACATAAGGGTACCAGAGCCGTCTCATGGCACAATCACCTGGTTTAGCATACCAAATTTATCACAAAATCAATTAACCAGTGGTGTAAAATTCTTACAAACAACATCAACAACCAAAGTAGGTTTCATCCATTTTCAAATTATGCTTTTAGACATAAGCACTTTAACGTAAATGTTTATTGCATAGTTTAATTTCTATAGAGAATCTTAAGACCCCAGTCTGGGTGATTGTGGGGTCATAACCCCAACTGAGGGAATCGATGACCTCCGGTCAACAGTAACAACACTATTCTGTGTAGTAAAGGAACTCCAGATTGCTGTGCTGAATCTGGACAGCCTTAGCCCTTCCGAACGTTATTACGGGACAGAACCATTTATGGATGATGCTTGTCAAATTGATTCTACATCCTTACAGAATGTTATGGATGAAGCCTAAAACAAATTAAGTTTTGTAAATTTTCAGGTACATCCTGATAAATAAAAAATGTTTTGTTGTTCAACTCCGTCAGTTGGGCTGTGCCTATACAGTTGCCCAAAATCTCAAAGGATTGTGGGCAACCGTAAAGCTCCTAGGCAGCATAGGAAGTAGGTCCTTATGCTAAATATACTATCGAAAGGAAGCGACCTGCTTCATCTTTCTACATGCCCCTCCTTCCTTACTGCCTGAGTTTTAGGACGGCCCTTATTATGGTGACCACTGATGCACTTTTACTTGGCTTAAGTGCCTTTACTGATTTGCCTGATTTGAATAGGGCCAATGCTCTAAACCAAAGCTTCCCAAACTGTTCAGCCTCTGACCTAAAAATGGTACTAGTGTCGACAGATGACCCAAACTATTGGTTGAATATACAAATACTTCTTCAAAATGAATTAACCACTGAATCAAACACAATGAAAACCAACAACTAACGTATTTGGTTTTGCCTGTTTGAGTGATGATTTTACATCTTTAAGCACTTTGACAACAATGTTTATTATTTAGTTTAATAGTGGATATCAAGATCCTAAACTGGTTGATCAAGGATCCCATATATGGTCACGACCCAAACATTGGGAATCAGTGCTCTAACACAGTGATTCCCTTGTACCCCTATTGGTCCACGGGTGCATTGCAACGGGTAAAAGAAAATATTTAATTTCTTACTTAGTAAAACCTAATAGAGCTGGGGTCTGTTTTGTTTTGTGAGGACCCAATAAAAAAATAAAACCAGCCTTTTTTCAAACAAAAAGTAAGTTTTTTTTTTTTTGATTTTTTTTTTTCACCTTCAGCTGTGACACACATCAAAACCAAGCAGAGGAACAGACTGAATGTAGAGAACAGCCTGAGATCAGCTGTTTTTCACACTGGGCTGTCAGAGGTCATCAAAGCAGCTCAGGTGTCTTGATGAAAACAAAGTAAAACTAATTAAGTCAGTCTGACTATAATTTTAGTTCTGTTTTGTTCCCAATTCCTCAAGTTTAAATGTGATTATAAGGGAGTTACAAAGATGAGCTCCAGTTTTATAAACACAAGTTTATAATATGATTTTATTTTTTATTTATTTTGATTGCTTACTATCATCTAGGCAACATATTTACTTTGTTTTTTACTTGAAATTAAATGCTCAGATTAGAAGATTTTGTGTATTAGTTTTTATGTCATAATCAGTTCTTATATATTCCACTTTTGGACACTCATCAATAGTTGTGACTGAGAGGGGTAGCAATGGTGACACAAAATGCCCAAAGGGGCACACAAGTCAAAAAAGGTTGGAAAACACTGCTCTACCAAGCAGGATAACACTGATGTACTGTCCCCTCCAGTGGACTTAATCGGTACTACACAGTCAGTTTAGTCACAGTCACTTGAGGAAAAGCAAAACTGCACCTATTTATTTAGGGGTTTTTTCAAAGTTGAAAAATATTGCTACATAAGTTAAAAAATGCAGTATATAGCAAACATGTGATAAAACAATAATGTATGTTAAAATAGCTCCTGAGTCCTGGCATTGGAACTCTAGCATTCAGGAGTTCAGCTCATTCTATAAACAAATTTAAAGAAGGTTAAAGGTGTGGTACTGATGGGGGAGTTACTTGGAAAAAATAGATAAGATGAAAAAAAAAAAAAGTTGTAGATGCAGCATAATGGGGTGGTACTCTATGGCCGTACAATTGTAGCAAAGGTGGGCTTGGGTTGCAGTGATTCCTCCCAGGGATAAGTTGACTTTGTGGGCTCAAGGTTACCTGTGGTGGTGTTTATTTATGATTTGTGCAGTAATCAAACACAAATCAACACAAAGATTGTTTTATATATATGTAGATTCAGTTGTTGATAGGCTTAAGGTCCCAACAAGTTAATTTATATGCAATAAAAACAAAAAAGATCTTTTTATCTGCTGTGCTGGAGAAGACAAGACTTTTTACTTGTTTAATGCAAATGTCAAGGACTCGTTTTGATAAATCCGATCCAATTTTTTTTTCTCTGCTCTGAGTATAAACCCTTTTGTAAAAGAAAACCTTTTATAAATTATAAAAAGATGTTCACAGGAAGCTAAAGAAGCCCTGCAAGTTTTTCTTTTTTTTTTTAGGCTACAGGCTTGGATGCACTGTGTCAGCCAAATGAAGAGGTCATCAAAGCATTGAATGTGTATGACTATAAACCTCTGTGTGGACATCGTCCCCACCAGAACAGTAAGATGCTTCCCCAATGATAAAAACCTGGATCACCAATGATCTGAAAGAACTGCTAAAAAAAAAGAGTAATGACAACATTTAACTGCTGTTTGGGATCAATACAATATTTTCTAACTGAACTCATTTGAAATAATCAGAAAGAAAAAAACAGAGAAAAGAGGAAAGTTAGATTTAGATAAGTAACTGGCCTGAGACCTGGCCATTCAGACTGAAATATCAATGTCAGCAGCGCCCTCTTTTGAATATTAAAGGTATGTTTTTCCATTTCCCAAGCAGGTATGAACCCTTTGACTTTACCTTCAGACCTAAGTTTTATCTCTTTTAAAGATCCAGAAGATGTGAGAGGAACTAAAATTAAACACAACAGCAGAGAGAAGCTTTGCAGGTGACATTTTGGATGGAAAAAGTGTTTATAGTTAATTTAATTTACTCATCCTGATTTTAAAAATGAAAAAGTTATTTATTCACCTCTTGTCCTGAGAAAATCTCCATTCAGTCTATGGAACATGGAGCACATTAGGTCCTCTGTCCACTTATATTAACTTATTTTTTTTAGCTGCTTTATGATTGGAAATATGCCTTAATTTTTAATTGTGCTTATAAATAAAACAGTTTCTCACTGAGTGTTTATCTGTCATCTTAAATTAGCTCATGTGATTATGAAACAGAGAACTTAATTTGAATCACTTTGGGACTTTTGTTGCTGTTGATTGTTTTTCATCATCATCTCTAATCGCATACATGAGGCTGTAACTAACCCTAAACCAAATAAAGCAGGAAGTATACTCCTTTCCCCCCCTCAGCTTTTAGACACAACTAGCATTCTAACATTCTTTTGATTGTTAGAATTAAAGACATTTCATCCCAGCACTGCTGGTCCCGAGCCCGTAATATAAATGATCCCTCACACCCCCACCATGGACTGTTCTCCCAGCTGCCCTGTGGGAGGAGGCTTCGAAGAATCCGATGCAAGACCAGCAGATTCCATAACAATATCTTCCCCACTGCCATTAGTTTGCTGAAGGTTATGTAAAATGGGTTATTTTACTGTATTTTATTATATTTATTATATTTTATTATAAAAAATAAAATGTAAAGATACAGTCATATGTTTAAATTACTGTTTTTATGTATTTTTTTTTACTCTTTTCAAGACTGCACTTTAAAAAAATGAAATTGTCTAGAAAGCTGTTCTTAACAAAATGACAAAATCAATCTGTATAGGCTTAGACTGCTGGAGGACATAGGGACCCTTTTTCATCATTCTGCATCAATTTATCTCTGTTCTCCCACTGAGCAGAATTTGTTAGTTCAATCTCTAACACTATGCTCTCTCTGCTTTTTCTCCTAGAAGCTTCATCTGGTCTGTTCCTGTTTGCTGTGACACCATCCTGGAGAGAAATATCAGCTGTGCTGCTGCCATCAACACCTTTGTTTATAGATGTTGGAGTTGTCCAGAGTCTGGTTTTTCCTCTCCACTGTTGCTACAAGCATGCTTAGTGTGAGGGACTTCCTTCAAGTCAATGAGTCCATGCAATCAGCTGGTTTTCCTTAGATAGAAAACTTCAATCTGACTGTATTATCTGGATGAAATGTCTCTGTAAAGTGTCTTGAGATGAAGTATTGTGAACCAGCACCATATAAATAAACTGAATTGAATTGAAATATATGAAGAATTTTTATTCTATTCTACTCTTCTTTATTTGTCATACAATTTTCTTTCTGGCATCCCAGCACTCTCAATATAAACAATATGAAAAGACTAAAGTAATGATTAACAAAAAATGCTAGCATAATTTTACTGTGATAGTCACTGAATGGGGGATTTGTAATTTCCTTTAAAGGAAAATTGAGTTTTATTTTGAAAGTTAGCGGAAGTAGTATATGCGCGCCGCACTGCAGACTTGACGCTGACGTAGTGAAACAGTTGGAAAAGTACCGCAGGCTGCAGCTTAGCAGGAGAACTGTGAGAGAGAAAGTTGAAGCGGAGTTCTGTGAATGAAGATGGACTCTGCGGCGGTGGAGATAGACGGCAGCGTTATGGAGGGAGTGAGTATTTACCTTTTCTAATAAAGAAACGAAGGGAAAGCAGCTGGGGACCCTCCTCCGCGCTGATAATAACAGGCTAACAGAGAGCTAACAGTTAGCAGCTGCCTCGCAGCTCTCTGATGCGGCTCCTGATTCACCCCGGTGTCGGTTCTCCGCAGGGCGGACAGATCTTGAGAGTCTCAGCGGCACTCAGCTGCATCACTGGCTCCGCGATAAAGATCACCAAGATCCGGGCTGGCAGGAGCACCCCGGGACTAAGGTGGGTCAGCAGCTAACAGGCTAACATTAGCCTATTCATTAAAGTTGGTTCACTCAGTTTTAAATGAACAAAAAGCTGACAAAAATGGTTATTTTGTTTATGTTACTTTGTCCTAGCTCAGTTTAAACCTATATTAGATTTTTTTTTGGATGCTTCTGATTTTAAGCTTAAATAGATTCAGGACCAGTATCTCCAAACACAGATCAGACTTCATTAAAAATTCTGCATGAATAAGAATATTAATGAGCATCTTAAGCATCACTGAATCAGCCTGCCAGCCAATAGGAGCGTACAGTTTCATCTGAGTGTAATAAAGCCATTCCCATTATTCACTTTTCTGTGCAGCTTCCGTTTTTTTCCAGAAACATCTGCTCATTATCAATCCATCATCAGTTACCTTGTCAGTGGCCAGTTATATAAAAATAAGCTCTCCTTTACCTTAACCAGGTCTGATGTTTTCAAAAAGGGTTTTGGAAAACCTTTACAGATTTTGGCTTTTTAGATAAGCCCTCAGTAGATAAAGGTGGGACTTAATTACATTTTAAAAACAGGTTATAAGTATGTTTACAAAAGGCAATTTTTTATATAGCCACCTTGAATGGTTAACATATTGTGAAATAAAGTATTATACCTATTTCTTTGTTTATTTTGACTTTTATTAAACTGCTTTCAGTGTTTAGTGCAAATAGATATTTAATTTTTTTCCCCATCAAATCAACTTAATATTCAAACTAGCTCCCACCCTTTTAAACCCTGTGCACAAAGGAATTGCATGCACAAATGCCATTGGCCGTTAAATAATATGACGTATCCCACAAGCTTCTTATTTATTGCAATTAAAAGCTAAGATCTTTTGAGCTTCTGAAGATATGTGTAAAAACTCTGTAAGTTTACACGACTTGAGCTAAGTAACCTCAAAAATATCCCCAAAAAA
This sequence comes from Cyprinodon variegatus, assembly GCF_000732505.1. NCBI lineage: Eukaryota > Metazoa > Chordata > Actinopteri > Cyprinodontiformes > Cyprinodontidae > Cyprinodon > Cyprinodon variegatus. Next base: position 259,979 of record NW_015150954.1, read on the forward strand.
TCCAGCTTTGATTTGCATAAAAAAAATTTTTTTTTTAGTATTCAATTTCATGGGTATAATTCATTTTGGACATCTCCCACTCGCAACACTTATTGTACATATTGTGGACATAACTGTATACATTTCAGTTCTCTAGTCATAAGTATTGTGAAACTGACCCTTTTTGTATGCTAAATCTCCATTTGGCACGATTGATCAAAGTAGGACAAAACGTGCCAAAACTGAATTATTTGAATTTCATCACTACTTTGGCCATAAATAAATACATTTCTATATGTAGCTTTACACAACTTTTCATTCAAACACTTTTTAAAATGATATTATTACAGCAACATTTCATGGGAAATGCAACTGTATATTAATTTTCTGCGAAGTGTTACAGACAACACAGCCCCTTTATGCCAGAATAGAACATATTTTGGAATGCCAGAAGATGAAAACAAAGTAAGAACTGAAAATTATGATCCATTTGATGAAACGTTATTGGTTCACTTTCAAGTTCATGGTCGTTTTCTTTACAATTGCCTGATACTAAAGAGGTTTGCTGTGTTGGATTTTGTTTAGGAATAAACTTGCTGTAAGATATGGAACAAAATGTGATGTCAAAACAACCCGCGGTCGGAGCTAAAGGGTTAATATAATAACTCAACGGTTTTATTTTATTGTATTTTATTGTGCAGTTGTATTGTAATTGTTTAGTCTAATATCATTGAAAATATCTGGCAAATATCACAAACCAGATTGTAGAAATGCTATTAAGGCCATTTAAACAGAGTTTCCCTTTCCAAAGTATAATAATAGAATTAAATATTCCGTTAATCTACAGAATTAATTTTAGATGAATATAAAGAGTGTTACTCTTAAAACACACCCCCCAAAAAAAACTTAAGCAAGTGTTTGAACCTCAGAAAACACAGTTCATGAAATTTTAAACGGTATATTACATTTCATTTTTTTTTTGTGAAAGTAGAAAAAACATGGTTTATTTCTTTTTTTTAGGATTAATGGCAAAATAGAAACAAGGTTCTGAGAATAAGGTAAATTAAATCCTTTTTATGTTCATGAACAATTAGGAAAAGTAATTCTCTCACTTATGAAATGCTTAATTTCAAAAATCTTGAAATTCTTTCATATGGCCTAAAATTTTTTATGACATCG
>NW_015150954.1:262441-274818 GCF_000732505.1 Cyprinodon variegatus
CGAGGCAGACTTTTATCATGAAGAGATGCAGGAGCTCCAGTTTGGTTCCAGCTAAGGATTCAGACAGTGTTTTTTATTTTTCTGCAGCATGAATTAACCTAGTTACCTTTTGGGACCTCTAGATAAGAAAGCTTTTTGGAGTGTTTAAACTTGATATTCACTGGTGGAAAAAAGGTTAGAGTTTCTGCTGCTTGATTATGGCTAGAGAAGAGAAGCTTCTTCTGTAAGGTTTTGGGGAGACCCTGGAAATGATGATTTTGTCCATCTTGAACAGAGCATTTATTCTGTCTTCGAGTTCTATTTTTGTGGTTATAAAAAAGAATTTTCATGTGAATTCGCAAATTCTTGACAGAAGTCAACAGATGCATTAGCGTCATTAAGGAAATGTTTTGGACCAATGAAATGCACTGACATTTATGACGTCAATGCATCAACCAGAGGCGGAAAGCTGAAGCAAAACAAACATGGCTGCACCTGTTATAGCTGGAATACCCTTTGTTTCTTTTTGAAAAAGGACGCAATTTTTACTGTTGTGGATGGGAACAATGTCCTGACCAGATTCAATAAGAATTTGATTTATCCCTTTAATCTGCTCCTTGTGAAACAAATAAAGAATGTGATATGGCAAAAACATCCTCTAACATCTAGATTTCTCCCTCAGGTATTTAAACCCATCGTAGAGAAGTTTGGAGTCCGCTTTGACTGTGACATCAAAATGAGGTTTGTTCACTGACATCTCTGTGCCTATGCCACTGTTTAGAGTGGGATCTTATGGTTCTGGTTGTGCTACAGGGGTTACTACCCTAAAGGTGGAGGGGAGGTGATGGTGACAGTGAATCCGGTCAAAGAGCTGCAGCCCGTCACCATGACAGACAGAGGAAACATCACAAAGATCCACGGCAGAGCGTTCGTGGCCGGAGTCCTGCCCTACAAAGTAAAACTTGCTCACAAAAGCATTCTGTTGCATTCTAAAATCTGTTTTATTTTCTTGTATCTTTGTCAAAAATATATATTTTGACTAAGCGACATTTTTTCTTTAAAAAAATTTAAAGTTTAAACACTTTTTTCCTAAGTTGTCTTTGAGCAAGCTTTATATTACTTTTTCCCAGTTGGCCAAAGACATGTCGGCTGCAGCCGTTCGGACCATTAGAAAGGAAATCAAAGAACTTTACATCAACATCCAGCCGGTTCAGGAGAAGGACAAGGCCTACGGGAACGGGAATGGCATTATGTAAGCCCCTCCTATCTACAGATGCCACCAAACGGTCTGTCTGCGATATCTGTCTAGCTGCTGCTGATTAGTAATCTTTGTGTTTCAGAATCATTGCAGAATCGTCTACAGGGTGTCTGTTTGCGGGCTCGGCTCTGGGGAAGAAAGGTGAGGATGTCAGCTAACCAGCAGGTGGCAGCACCCCTCTGAGTCACATTGTTTTCAGGTCACTGCAGATTAGATGCAAAACACTCTCCTGTTGCTTACGGCAGCCTTTTAAAGTTTTAGTCTTAGTGCTTATTAGTTATAGTCGTAAATTAATTTCATATGCAGAAGTTTTAGTCTGCTTTAGAATTATTTTTCCTGTCTGTTCTGTATCTTTACATGGAGTGCACTTTGTCATGAAAAAAGCTTTGTCAAGGAAAAGACTTTCTCATTAGCATAGTTGAAGAAAACAACGCTGCTTTCTTGGTGTAGAAAGCTAACTTGGGGAAAACAAATATTTGCTAACTTTATCTCCGGACAGGCGTGTAGCTTCAGCACAGTGGAGTCTGAGATGGTCCCTCATTCTAACTAGCAGACTGGTTGATCCAGCAGACGAGCTAATATAGCGAAATCTTAATATAAGCAATGGTTACCCTCAAAGAAAACCATGCAGACCATCAGACATTCTGACCAGAAGGACAGAATGTCTGATGGGCTGCATGCCCATTCTGACCTCACATTCTGACCAGAAGGAGAGCAGAGAAGCTTCTTCTGTAAAACATCAAGAATTTCTCGGGGAGACGGTGGAAATTTAGGGCGAAGCAACCGGATCTGATCCATTTAAGAGATCTGACATAATTAGAGAGGAATCAAAACTACCTTCTGAAGATTTTAATTTTTTCACCTCACAGTACTCAATGGACCAACACAACCCAATGAGCTGTGGTTGAAGAGCACATAACCCTCTCTTCTATCCCTTTCAGGTGTTTACGCTGATAAAATCGGTATTGAAGCTGCTGAGATGTTACTGAGAAACATCAGACACAACGGCTGTGTGGACGAGTTCCTGCAGGACCAGGTGAGACACTAACGCACCCTGTGATGACGTTCCAGTGGTGATTTCTACCGCCTGAGTCCTCACCGAGTCTTCCTCCTCCTCAGCTCATCATCTTCATGGCGCTGGCGAAGGGGACGTCCCGGATCCGGACTGGAGCAGTAACACTACACACGCAGACGGCCATCCACATCGCAGAGCAGCTCACTCAGGTAAGAAGCCGTCAAAGTTAATGATTTAGAATTAGTAGAGTCAATAACTTTAAGTTTGTGTCCCAACATTTTTTTTTGTTTTATAATTTTTTTTAAATCTTTTGTTTTATTCTGCTTTTATTTTTCTTCTATTTTAATGTTCAACTCATGTGAAGCAGTAAACTCACCCTGTGTTCAAATCGCTAAATGTCTCTGCTTGCTGTTGCCTTGAGCTTCTGTATTATTAGTCATTTAAAAAATCAGCATATTTAGGCTTTAAACTGGAACTTTTCTCATTCAAATCTTTTGTTTTCTATTATTTTTAGGCAAAGTTCACGATAACGAAGAGTGAAGACGAGCTGAGCAGCAATGTGACCTACATCATTGAGTGTCAAGGATCAGGGGTGGTTAACCCTCACCTGTAGCCACACACACACACACACACACACACACTGAAAACACACGCACTCTTCTGGACTCGTAGCTGCTCCTGTCATGGCTGACCCTCTTAGTTTCTATTGCTCAGGGTTTATTTTGTGTTTCCTTAAAATGCTGTAATAAGATAAATAAAATCTTTCAAACAAACTAAGGATGTTTTTTTTTTTTTTTGGGCTTTTTGGTAATTTAAATAAAGCTCTGATTAGATTTGCCTTAAATCTGTTTTTTTGGCAGTTATTTGTTTAAGGTATGTTTTTGGATATGTCCAATTCTTGTACAGCTGAGCATTGTAGTCTGCTCAATATGGGGGTAGAAAAACCAAACAAAAAGGGGACCTTTTCCAGACTGCAGATGTTGGACCAGGACCAGTACTTCCTGCGTCGCCCCGCCTTGTTTCCGTGGCGTCAGCAGTGTGGTGTCGTGTTGACTCTGAGCTCCTTGACCCACCTGCTGCAGGTGAGCTGCTTGGAGCCATGCTTTGACCAGAATGTGTGTCGAAACCTGAGGATGCTGTAAGCTCACACCTCTGTCCCCTCCGGAACCGTCTGTAACCCGATCCGGGTCACCTGACGCCTGCCGCGCTCAGTGTCCTCGCAGTTCACTTGCTGTCTTGTAGCATGGCGGAGACGTGGCCCTGGAGGAGGCACTATGATGAACCCCGGATTCCCCAGCCTACGGCAGGACCTGGACCAGCTCCTGGTTTAGCACCGGCACCATACTGTGTCTGGATTTCACTGATTGCTGGCAAGTCCTATTTTTTTCCCCCCTTGCTGATAACTGCAAACCTTTGTGGATGTTGAAACATTAAAACATGCAAATCAGAGATTTTGTTTCTGTCAACATCAGCAAGTTTTTAATTTCATAATCAAATCTATTTAATTTCTATCAAACATGTTTGGGGTTTTTTTTTTCTCCAAAATGACATTTTTTTTTTTTATCAAGAAGATGAATGCTGGAGCAGTCTGAACATCTCGGCTCTTATGATTTGTGCAATATCCTTCAGCTCCTCTCGATGTCCCTGTGAAAACCATCTGAGCTGAAGGACTGCTATTACCGAACAGCAGAAGCTGCACACATTCAAATAAAGTAGCTTTCGATGGAGATAGATGAAAAGATCTTTTATAGCTTTATTGCAGATACATTTCAAACATTTAAATCAAATATGTTTTGAAATCATGACCTACATAAAAATTATTTGGATCAAAAATCACAATTCTATTTTTAAATCATATGGAAGGAACATATACTCAGACCATTCATGCTTTATTTTTAGTCCAGTTTAAGAAGCATATGGATATTTTATGGAATAATTTGGTCCTTAAAGCTTCACGTGCAGTTTATTATTAAATATTGTTAAAAAATGCATCTTTATCAGTAATACCATTGAATTAGTAAAATAAGTCATCTAATTACAGTTTTGTTGTTTTGTTGATGGTTACTTGCAGCTAAGTTGAATTATTTTGTAAAACAGTAAAAGATTTATTTTAATTTAGAAATTTGGACCAAATGAAAATCTTGATGTCACTCAATGCTTGGTTGGATTTCCTTTTGCATGAATTACTGTATGAGGTCCAGTGGAAGCGCAGGTTTCTCTGTTAGCTCCCTTCAGGTTGTCTGCGTTGCTGTACCTGGTGTCTACCATCTTCCGTTGAACAATACTTTATAATTTCTCTATTGGGTTCAGGTCAGGCCAGTTTTCTGGCTAATCAATACAGTCCCACCACAGTAATTGGACCAGGATTAGATACGGACCTTTGGCAGCATGGGCCAGAACCAAGTCCATCCATTTTCCATCACGCTTATCCCAAGCAGGGTCGTGAGGGATGCTGGTGCCTATCTCCAGCTGTCTATGGGTGTGAGGCAGAGTACACCCTGAATAGGTTCCAGAACCAATTACCTTGGACTCTTGATTTCCGAATGAAATGTAAAATTTTAAATTAAACTGCAGTATACATAAGTGTATGTGTTTTTTTTTGTGTTTGTTTTTAATCTATGTAAAAAGGACTGGATCTTCAAGCTGCATTTTCTGCTTCTTTTCTCCCTTTAGCCAATGAATTATGTTATTGGTGCTGTCATAGAAGTAGCTAAACACTGTTAAGGTGACAATTGTGACCTATATGGATATATCTAAATGGTTTGGGTTTTAAAGCTCTGACTTTAGCTGCATTCTTTGCTTCATAGTTCCTACAACCTGTGGTTATCCCTGCTACTTTTCATTTATATGTTTGTGTACAGCCCCATGTCAAAAGCCAGCTTTTATTACTTGTGCTACGTTTTGGGAGTTTTAGCTGTCTGTTGGAAAAATGTTAAATCAGTTGTCTTCACTATGAAAGCATACCATTTAGGCTTTTAAGAATCAATTTTTGTGGGTTGGATACAATGTTTTAATTTTCCTGAGAGTTGAATTTTGGGTTTTTATTTGCTACGGGGTAAGCTGCTGCCCTAATCCTTAAAATGGACCTAAATTCCTTAAAATTATAGTGTTTGCAAGTTATCTATACTTTGATAAAGTAGTGAAAAAATAACCTTTTGTAGATATAATCTGAGATTTCCCTTTATGAAATGACACTTTGTTATGCTGAAAATTGCTGGAATGCTTGGAGTTTTAAGTAGTATTTTAATTATAGATATAGTGTTTGAAGTTTATTTTTTTTTCTCTTTAGTGATAAATTCCAACAGAGCTAGTGGTTTATAACATAGAATAGAATGAAAAATCCCTTTATTCCGTAAAAATTCAAAAAAATATCCACTGGACTTGGTTTCCAAGATTTGAAGACGTCTCAATTCAAATTTCTGGATCCGCGGTGAGTTCAAACTCACTGCGGATTTAAATTTTTACGGAATGACTATGACCTGGATGACTGAGAACCTTCATCAGCAAAATCCCTTTATTGTCCTACAATGGGCAACAAACACTGGCACTCTATAGGCCTACATATGGTATACTTAAAAGCTTCAGTTCAGAACTGTACAAATAAATGAACTCATTAGTTTGTTGTTAAAAAAAAAAGTATATTTTAATAAAACTGGTTTCATTTGCTTTAAAATCTTTTAGTTTAGGGATTCCTATTTTTCATTCGTTGACTCGTTCATTCGTTTCCCAATGGACCCTGAACGCGGCACAAAGTGTTCTGTTCACTGATTGGCTACGGGTTCCCTTAGAGCTGCTATCGTTGTTATGGTAACGTGACTTAAGGAGGGATTTAGTCAATCAGAGTTTCAGACTCTTCAAGCTTTCGGAGCTCTAACTAGCTAATATGCTAACCCGCGAACATTCATCTGATTAATGGAGGAGAAACAAAACAAAACTAACAATGGAAATAAACCCGCAACGAGTAAGAAGACGCTACAATAAGTGATGGGCAACCGAGAAGGAAGTTTTTCAACTTTTTAGTCTGTGTCCCAACCGCTCTTAGCCACGCAAGGGCTAACGAGCTGCTAGCAGTTTAAAAAGTTTCTGAAGCTGTCCAGGAGTTAGACGGAACCCTTTCTGGAGCTTTTGACGAGACCCAAACAAGTGCGGGATTTAAGACTTGACCCAAGACCGTGAAGGGTGTGAAGCACTCTGGTACCGTCTGCCCTGTTCGGGATGGCGGAAGAAGCCGAGTCCAAGGAAGCGGCAGAGTTTATTAAAGGTAACTATTATGTTTATAAACATAAAAATAAATAAACGTTAGATTTAACAGAACTTGATGACAAAGATTAAAATAGAATAAACCTTATTTTGAGAAACTTTAAATATTGTTTGCAACATTCTGAAGTTGTCGTATCGAACTAAACATTTGATTTAAAAATTTTAACATGCTTTATATAATATCAATTTTAATATTTTTATTTTTTTGTTGACTTCTACTTTTTAATTATATTGATATTATATATGTTTTAAAGATCTGAGGAAATTAAACCATTATAAGCAACTTTAGATCAGGTGGATGTTCTTCTGTCAGCTTTCAGAGTTCTTGTTTAATATCTTTTAACATTTCTGTCTCTGGTTAGTGATAATAGGAACTTTTTAAAGCCAGTTTAAACCACTGAACGGTGTAGAAAACCTGAACTATGGTGATTAGTTTGATTTAATTAACAACGAACAGGATTTTATTACATTTATAGAACCAAGGTGGTATAAGAACTTCTACAGTACCTAAAATGTGCATCATGCTGATTTTAGTAATATATTTTTTTACATCGTATTCTTTTTTTTTGTCTTATTTGATTCCATAACCTGAATGCATTGAAATTAAATAGCTGTTTAATCAAATTGTATTTTATTCATTAAAAGAAAGAGAGAATTAAACAGATCGACATGCAAAACACTTTTTTAGAATAGAAAATAGAATGGAAAATCCCTTTATTGTCCCACAATGGAAAGATTATGGTGTTACAGCAGCAACAAAAATTATTGCAAAAGTGGTCACACAAATGTGGACCTTAAAAACGTGGATAAAAATCATAAGTGACAGAGTTAAAAAAAACATAGAGGTAATTCTCCAATGTGAGATCAATTAAGTTCAGTTATTATTATTATTATTATTATGAGTTGAGCCATGATGCAATATATGTTCCTAAGCTGTAAAATTTTTTTTTCTGTTTAATTTTTAAGCTTTTTCTTGGTTTTTCTGTCAAAAACTAGCTTTTATGTCCATCATCCCCTCTGCAAAGTGAACTTTATTTAAAGCTTTGAAAAATGCTGTAAAATAATCATGTTTCACTACAAACAATAAAAATATAACATTTTCAAAGCAAGCAGCTGATGGCATCCATAAATATGAATTTATCAATCCTACTTTATATGTATATAATGGATATACAAAATAAATCGTATTTTGGCCTAATACTGAACCCTGTGGGACACCACAAATAACTTCTAACATTTAGATCTAGTTTTCTCTATTTGTACAAACACAGCCTCCTCTCGAATGTCATACTTTTTCAAACATCTAACTGGGAAATCATGATTGAATACAGTAAATGCTGTCTTAGAATATATTAATATACTCATTATTTATTTTAGGTAGGCATAAATATTGCGAATTTATATTAAATGTTCATTTATTAAGTTTATTATACAACTATCAAGTATTCAGCCTGTAGTACACTTGGTGACATTTTTGTCTAATACAGCATAGAAGTGATTTTATGTAAGAACTGGCTAATAATAAATAATTAATAATAATTATAATATTTAATAATTTTTATATAAATAATTACTACTTATATATAGTTAAATAATACAAAGTAATAAAATTTAAAATATACAATGATATAGTTTTAACATGAGTATCGGCCAATGATGGTCATTTTTAAACACATTTGCGTTGGTTCGATGAGTAAAACTGGGGCGATATTGACAAGCTATGTTTATTTCCATCTAGCTGCCAGCTGTTCGTCATGTGGCCTTGATAGTAATGCAGCGCACAAATGTGGCTGTTAAACTACAGCAGCGAAGCAATGTCAGCACCCCAACATGGGTGATTTTTTTTTTTTTTCACAGAGAAAACTTTAATATTGGCCATAATGTCAATATTGATCTAAATTTATATCTGTGCATCCCATAAGAAAATGCAACCAAGCTAACTTTAGGACTGCAGCTAATTCTGGTAATTGATTAATNATCTATGTAAAAAGGACTGGATCTTCAAGCTGCATTTTCTGCTTCTTTTCTCCCTTTAGCCAATGAATTATGTTATTGGTGCTGTCATAGAAGTAGCTAAACACTGTTAAGGTGACAATTGTGACCTATATGGATATATCTAAATGGTTTGGGTTTTAAAGCTCTGACTTTAGCTGCATTCTTTGCTTCATAGTTCCTACAACCTGTGGTTATCCCTGCTACTTTTCATTTATATGTTTGTGTACAGCCCCATGTCAAAAGCCAGCTTTTATTACTTGTGCTACGTTTTGGGAGTTTTAGCTGTCTGTTGGAAAAATGTTAAATCAGTTGTCTTCACTATGAAAGCATACCATTTAGGCTTTTAAGAATCAATTTTTGTGGGTTGGATACAATGTTTTAATTTTCCTGAGAGTTGAATTTTGGGTTTTTATTTGCTACGGGGTAAGCTGCTGCCCTAATCCTTAAAATGGACCTAAATTCCTTAAAATTATAGTGTTTGCAAGTTATCTATACTTTGATAAAGTAGTGAAAAAATAACCTTTAGTGGATATAATCTGAGATTTCCCTTTATGAAATGACACTTTGTTATGCTGAAAATTGCTGGAATGCTTGGAGTTTTAAGTAGTATTTTAATTATAGATATAGTGTTTGAAGTTTATTTTTTTTTCTCTTTAGTGATAAATTCCAACAGAGCTAGTGGTTTATAACATAGAATAGAATGAAAAATCCCTTTATTCCGTAAAAATTCAAAAAAATATCCACTGGACTTGGTTTCCAAGATTTGAAGACGTCTCAATTCAAATTTCTGGATCCGCGGTGAGTTCAAACTCACTGCGGATTTAAATTTTTACGGAATGACTATGACCTGGATGACTGAGAACCTTCATCAGCAAAATCCCTTTATTGTCCTACAATGGGCAACAAACACTGGCACTCTATAGGCCTACATATGGTATACTTAAAAGCTTCAGTTCAGAACTGTACAAATAAATGAACTCATTAGTTTGTTGTTAAAAAAAAAAGTATATTTTAATAAAACTGGTTTCATTTGCTTTAAAATCTTTTAGTTTAGGGATTCCTATTTTTCATTCGTTGACTCGTTCATTCGTTTCCCAATGGACCCTGAACGCGGCACAAAGTGTTCTGTTCACTGATTGGCTACGGGTTCCCTTAGAGCTGCTATCGTTGTTATGGTAACGTGACTTAAGGAGGGATTTAGTCAATCAGAGTTTCAGACTCTTCAAGCTTTCGGAGCTCTAACTAGCTAATATGCTAACCCGCGAACATTCATCTGATTAATGGAGGAGAAACAAAACAAAACTAACAATGGAAATAAACCCGCAACGAGTAAGAAGACGCTACAATAAGTGATGGGCAACCGAGAAGGAAGTTTTTCAACTTTTTAGTCTGTGTCCCAACCGCTCTTAGCCACACAAGGGCTAACGAGCTGCTAGCAGTTTAAAAAGTTTCTGAAGCTGTCCAGGAGTTAGACGGAACCCTTTCTGGAGCTTTTGACGAGACCCAAACAAGTGCGGGATTTAAGACTTGACCCAAGACCGTGAAGGGTGTGAAGCACTCTGGTACCGTCTGCCCTGTTCGGGATGGCGGAAGAAGCCGAGTCCAAGGAAGCGGCAGAGTTTATTAAAGGTAACTATTATGTTTATAAACATAAAAATAAATAAACGTTAGATTTAACAGAACTTGATGACAAAGATTAAAATAGAATAAACCTTATTTTGAGAAACTTTAAATATTGTTTGCAACATTCTGAAGTTGTCGTATCGAACTAAACATTTGATTTAAAAATTTTAACATGCTTTATATAATATCAATTTTAATATTTTTATTTTTTTGTTGACTTCTACTTTTTAATTATATTGATATTATATATGTTTTAAAGATCTGAGGAAATTAAACCATTATAAGCAACTTTAGATCAGGTGGATGTTCTTCTGTCAGCTTTCAGAGTTCTTGTTTAATATCTTTTAACATTTCTGTCTCTGGTTAGTGATAATAGGAACTTTTTAAAGCCAGTTTAAACCACTGAACGGTGTAGAAAACCTGAACTATGGTGATTAGTTTGATTTAATTAACAACGAACAGGATTTTATTACATTTATAGAACCAAGGTGGTATAAGAACTTCTACAGTACCTAAAATGTGCATCATGCTGATTTTAGTAATATATTTTTTTACATCGTATTCTTTTTTTTTGTCTTATTTGATTCCATAACCTGAATGCATTGAAATTAAATAGCTGTTTAATCAAATTGTATTTTATTCATTAAAAGAAAGAGAGAATTAAACAGATCGACATGCAAAACACTTTTTTAGAATAGAAAATAGAATGGAAAATCCCTTTATTGTCCCACAATGGAAAGATTATGGTGTTACAGCAGCAACAAAAATTATTGCAAAAGTGGTCACACAAATGTGGACCGTAAAAACATGGATAAAAATGATAAGTGACAGAGTTAAAAAAAACATAGAGGTAATTCTCCAATGTGAGATCAATTAAGTTCAGTTATTATTATTATTATTATTATGAGTTGAGCCATGATGCAATATATGTTCCTAAGCTGTAAGATTTTTTTTCTGTTTAATTTTTAAGCTTTTTCTTGGTTTTTCTGTCAAAAACTAGCTTTTATGTCCATCATCCCCTCTGCAAAGTGAACTTTATTTAAAGAACAACGAAACCTAGGCTTTGAAAAATGCTGTAAAATAATCATGTTTCACAACAAACAATAAAAATATAAAATTTTCAAAAGCGAGACATGCATCTGGCTGTTGTCAGGTTAGCTGATGGCATCCATAAATATGAATTTATCAATCCTACTTTATATGTATAATGGATATACAAAATAAATCGTACTTTGGCCCAATACTGAACCCTGTGGGACACCACAAATAACTTCTAACATTTAGATCTAGTTTTCTCTATTTGTACAAACACAGCCTCCTCTCGAATGTCATACTTTTTCAAACATCTAACTGGGAAATCATGATTGAATACAGTAAATGCTGTCTTAGAATATATTAATATACTCATTATTTATTTTAGGTAGGCATAAATATTGCGAATTTATATTAAATGTTCATTTATTAAGTTTATTATACAACTATCAAGTATTCAGCCTGTAGTACACTTGGTGACATTTTTGTCTAATACAGCATAGAAGTGATTTTATGTAAGAACTGGCTAATAATAAATAATTAATAATAATTATAATATTTAATAATTTTTATATAAATAATTACTACTTATATATAGTTAAATAATACAAAGTAATAAAATTTAAAATATACAATGATATAGTTTTAACATGAGTATCGGCCAATGATGGTCATTTTTAAACACATTTGCGTTGGTTCGATGAGTAAAACTGGGGCGATATTGACAAGCTATGTTTATTTCCATCTAGCTGCCAGCTGTTCGTCATGTGGCCTTGATAGTAATGCAGCGCACAAATGTGGCTGTTAAACTACAGCAGCGAAGCAATGTCAGCACCCCAACATGGGTGATTTTTTTTTTTTTTCACAGAGAAAACTTTAATATTGGCCATAATGTCAATATTGATCTAAATTTATATCTGTGCATCCCATAAGAAAATGCAACCAAGCTAACTTTAGGACTGCAGCTAATTCTGGTAATTGATTAATCTTTTTATTTTTTTTAATTAATAATCGGCTGACAAAAGGTTAGTTAAAGGGAATTTTTACAGATTAAAACCAGGTGAAACTAAAACTTCCATTTAGGAGTTTTGGGTAGAGGCTATTAAAAAAAGAAAAAATTTTTTTTTTTTTTTATTATTATTAATAATCGGCTGACAAAAGGTTAGTTAAAGGGAATTTTTACAGATTAAAACCAGGTGAAACTAAAACTTCCAT
>NW_015150954.1:275171-284531 GCF_000732505.1 Cyprinodon variegatus
CAATCAGTGTTTGCTCTTCGATCTAATGGGATGTAACATATCTAAAGTGCTGCTTTCCTGAAGTGAAGTCTCGCCTGTTGGATGAACTTTAACTTGAATATTTTGAGTTGATGAACTATTACAGTTCACATAATGATGTGGCACTATGGCCAAAGGAATTCATTTCTATTAACATTTCTCATTTAATTTTTATTCCTAACTTCCAAAAGAAAAAGAATGGTTATGAACATGTGTTCAAACATGTTTAGTGGTAGAAACTGGTATTAGGGTTGTATGATTCAATTAATGAAACGTGTCATTGTAACATTGGTGATGTTTTTATAACCTCTCCTGCCTGAACCCTGATCAGCTTTGTAACGCCAGCCTGTCAGGTTGTGGAGAAGAAAACAAAAAGCATCATCATGTGAAATTGCTCATCCTGCTGCTGGACTCTCAAATGCTCAAACCATTTTAAGCAGACCAATACATTGGCTGGCCAATGTTTTTGGCAATGTTGAGGGATTTTTGTTGTTTTTCTTGTATCGGTATAGGCTGATACATGCATGTGTTTGTAGATTCTCTATTAAATTCAGCAGCCTTACCTTTAGATCATTTGAAGCACATGCATTGCCACTCTCTCCATTTACTATACATTAATACATCTTTCTTTGATTTGTTAAAAACGTTTTATTTTCTGTTTAAATTTAGACTTATGCAACATTTGCTAGAATTGTGTTTTATCGTGTAAATGGGTAGGAGAAAAAATATTGGCTTTAAAAATTGTTCCAAATAAGACATGTTAATATAATCTGCATTGGCCTTAAAAAAAAAAAAATATGAATGGATGGATGGATATTGGTCAATCTCTTTTAAAGGGGAGTTTGTATACAGATTGGGAACTGCATTGACAATCAAAACAGCAGAGTCTCTCCCATTGAGCCAGTGAAGGAATATTCTTACACTTCTCAGCTATTTATCACAAAAGAGAAAATAAGCAACAAAACCACCTCCCTAAAATAGTTATACTTACCTTCTTCTAACTCCTCCTAGTTACATGCTGGATTGCTTATTTAAACAAAAAATGAAATTCATGATTTAATTAGATTATATCCTTATATGTTTTCTGTTTTATTTATCCTTAGACCGGCTTTACTTTGCCACATTACGCAGCAAACCCAAAAGCACCGCCAACACCCACTACTTCTGCACCGATGATGAGTTCACCTATGAAAAGTAAGTTTCATCTGCTGTATTTAACAGGGAAAAAACATTCTTTCCAGCTAAACGGTACACTAAAAACACATTTGTAATAAAGTAGTCAAGGTGGTCAGGGTTCTTAGGAAACAGTTTGTTTATATATATATATATATATATATATAAAATTTGTCACTTTTTTATAGTTTGTACATGCAAAAAAATATTTATAGAATGTACATGAGCAGGATATGGCACATTCTTTTTTTATTTAGTAGAGTTTTATAACTAGATGCACCCAAGTCTTCAGTGATGACATCTGATGCTGGTGGTTCTATTTAAAGTCAAATTAATTTAAAAGCACAGTTTATAAAAGATGAATACTTTGTGTTGTTCCTTCTGGTTTCCATTTTTAAGAAGATTTGAATTTTTCTGCATCCGTCAAGACACTGACATTTGCACCCTGTGTACTTAGCAGCTGTACCGAAAGATCACATGAAGCGCGGGCGTTGCTGCTCACTACATTTACTGTCATTGTTAATGTTTTGTCATTTTTTTAATCGAGGTATCCTTTTTAAACTGAGGCTTTTCTAATATTTTTATCACCTTGCCATTTTTATTATGTGCAATTGACTATTTGATACCCTGTGTAATAACCTGTTTCTCTATATTTGACATCCAGCACAATAACTGTGTGTGGGTGTGTGTGTATATATACCCGTAAACACCCTCTAAAATAACCCTGTATAATGATCTCACTATTTAAAAAAAGAAAAAAATATATACTTTATATATCCCCATGCACCTTTTTCTTCCTTTGGCACATTCATCTTCTTTGACTATTTGAGCTGATGTAATGAGTACATTTCTCCACTGTGAAATCAATACAATCAATCAATCAATCATTGAATTGGAGGAAGAAAAATCAATGAATGTACCGGTAATGACCTTAGTAACTCTGTATCAGTTGATCTCTTATTAAAATCAAGACAAAACCCTTATAGGAGCAGCAAATTGTCATATTTTGGAGACCATTTGTGTTGATCTTTAGTCGTCCAGGACATGAAAATCTTGATCGCTTCAATTAGAGGCAACTGGACTAGTTCTCTTGCTACTTAGAGATGTTTCAAATTTTATTTGTTAGGCTTCTTTAGATCTGAACATGGTTGGAGTTACTGGCCCCACCCTTCTTCATCTTTTAGTGTTAGGGTTCAAAGCTGAAGCAATACCTCCATGAAAGCACAGAAGTCCAGTCGCCATTTGTCTTTTTTGTTGCTTATTCTAAGCTTTCAGAAAGCTTAGAATAATTTCTTCTTCCCATATACAATAATAACTGCTGGAAGATGTCTAAACTGGTGATGAGTTGGTATTAGGGCACGCACAATTTTGCACAAGTAGAAATTGCAATTATTAACCAATGTTGCAATTTTGATTTTTATTTGCAATTTGCAGATGTTTCAACTTTTGAAAGCTTGCTTTTGTAGAGTCCAATTTTTGTAGAGTCCAATTTTGCAGCATTGCTCACTTTTATTTGCATTCGAGGATCTAGCTGCAAGTCTCTCTAGCTTTCTTTGTAGGGACAAGCCAACTTAAAGCGTTCAGTGGGGATAGATTCAGCTTTTCTAGTTTTTCTTTTTTCTTTTTTTTTGTCTTTTTTTTTTTGTCTTAACCTCTATGTCTAAAAAAGATACCCCCAGAAACTATCCCCACAATGGGGAAATTCATTATCTGCATTTAACCCATCCCCTTGGGGAGCAGTGGGCTACCATTGTGTGGCGCCTGGGGAGCAGTGTGGGGTTCGGCTTTTGATCAGGAACCCACAGTGGAGGCTGAGGGGGATCAAATTTGGTACTTGCAACCTTCTCAAAGCACAAGCGCACTGCTCTAACCACTAGGCCAAAATTCCACTTTTGGGCTTCTGTAGTTCAGAGGAACGTCACGTCATCACTTATTGTTGGTTGTATGTATTCAAAACTGTTCACCTACCTTATTACGTAACACCACTAGCTGCAAATATTTTGTCTTATTTCCAATGTTTACAGCGGCAGCGCCTGCAGACTCATCTTACAAGCATGCTTTACAGTTTGAATTTAGGTGCACTTTAAATGTAGTTTAAAATCAAAGATCATCAAATGGTGAATCTGGTTTTTAAAGTAAGTTATTTTTTTATAAAGCATAAGGGAGAGAAAAAAAAATCAATTGGTACGAAATGGTCTGAGTTTAATTTTCAGGTTTTATTTTTTATTTTTTCATTCAAAACACTTGGATGAAAAATCTTTTTTTTTCTTATATGAAGCAAGTTATTTTTTTATTTTTATTTTTATTTTTTGTTACAGCAGGAGACTTGGTAGCTTTGGGTATTTGATCCTCCTTTATCCAACTTTTTGCCCCCTCAGTAAAATTTGACATCAGTCTCGTATGTGAGAGTAAAGCTGCTGTTTAACTGGACCCTGCAGTTTTTCTGTTAAGCTGTGATCCTTCTGACCTAAAGTTCAGTAAAAGGGATCTGTTTAGTTGGTTTTATGGTTTTTGGTAGCCAAAGATTGATTTATTATTACATACTCAAGGTCCAATATACATTAAAAGAAAATAGATACACAAAGAATAAGATTACAACAGAGAAGGTGCCTAACCCTTCAGGAGGCAATTATACCAATGTCTCCAAAGCACAGATGAGTATTTAACTGCACTATATTTGACATTGGTCATCAGTAAAATAATGATATTATTAGACTCATTTAGACGACAAATAAATGTATACATAAGCTTTCTCAAAACAGCCACAAAAGTCCTGACACTAACAGATACAAACAATTAACTGGCACTGGTCCATCTGGGCTTATTTGACAAAAGTCTTAGTGCATCATTTTAAGCCACCTTCAACTTATGAAGACTGGCTTTTTTAAAGTTGCACCACAAATGCGCTGTATACAGTGATGTGCAATATGATCTGAACAAGTTCAGTTTCACTTTATCAGAACAGAATCCAAACTTGCGGACAAGGATATTTACCTGAGCGTACCGTATATCATTCGGACCTGACGGTAAATGTCCTCATCATCAGACAGACAGTCTGTCAACACATGACCAAAATATTTGACTTAATTTGAGACGTTTAAAGGTTAGGGTTAAACATAAAACAAAATCTTTTCTTTATTTTATATTCAAACAGATTTATTGTTCTGCTGAAGGTTTCATGTTTCATGTGTTCCTATTGCTTTGGATCATCTTCTGTAAGAATATCATAAAATAGTTTCTTAATTTAAAAAAATACAATAAAACTTTGCCTGATATGCCATCAGATGGAAAAAAAGGGGTCTACAAAAGGAGAAGTCATAAATTATTTGGGAAAAATAATTAATTTTACTGTCAACCAGAAGTTTCAGTCGAGAGTGTAGAGGCCTAGCCAGTTGGGAGGGACCTGTTGGGGATGTTTAGATCATTCTGAAGCACAGCATCATGAAACCTTAAGATAAGAGGAAGTATTTCTGGAATTTCAAGGTAGACTTTCTCTCTTTGGCACTCAGCTGTACTTCCTGTTTTCTTACTTGTTTCAATCTGAGGATCTCAGATTATTTTAAACCATTCTTCTTTTCTGTTTCTCCAGTTTCTATGCAGACTTTGGGCCTCTGAACTTGGCAATGTTGTACCGATACTGCTGCAAGCTCAACAAGAAGCTAAAGGTGAGTTTCTCTGCTGCTGATCCTCCCTCTGAAAGAATGTCCTGAATGCAAAACGGGAAAGATGTAAACATGACGCAACCATTCATTCAGACAGCGCAGCAGGTTTGCTCGTCCATAATGGGGACTTGCTCTGCTGCTCCTGCTTTTGGCTCGTCAGCTCCTCATTCACACGATTAAACATGCTTTCTCCTTGTTTGTGTTTGTTGCCATGGTGCTTGGATTCCTCTAGTTGACTGTTGTCACCCATCAAACCGACCGGATGGTCTGGATTCACGTGGCGTACTCCCGAGTTAGACACGCAACATAAAGCTACTATTCATTCCCAGTTTACAAATAATCTGGGTTTAGCAGCATCAGTTACCAATGAATAAGACCAAACTGTTGCTGTGTGGTTCCAGATGATCCCATTTCACCAGTCTGACTTGGTGAAGGTCTCATTCTCTGGATTTGCTCTTGGTTTGAACTTTTCCACTTAGACCCAAAGACATCCCACAGCCTCATTGCTTTATGTTTTCATGTTTGAGCCCTGATTGTCTGCTGTTTTTTTTTGGCTTTGATCTGATGGAGCAAAAGCAGAAAGCTATCAGATCGGAATAACATAAATATATATATATATATATATATATATATATATATATATATATATATATATATATATATATATATATATATATATATATATAAAAAAGGAATATATATTAAATATCCCAAAAAATTATTATCAATATTTTATACTCAACAGTGAAGGTTTTGATTATATGTCTTTAGTGATTGAAAAAAAAATCAACTGGTGTTTAGTATGTGACCCCAAAACTGTCAGAGAAGAGACCTGATCCTGGATAACAGAGCTGCAACAAGTTACCATATAAAAAAAAAAATCCAGAAGCAGTGGAAGAAGGAAAAGTCATAGCTGTTAAATGTAAAAATGAAAGATCCAGTGCCGCCAGACAAACGGGTAACTTTCCAAACAAAATTAAAACTGCAGAAAGTCATACAGCTCCACAAATCAAGAAATTGGCAACAATTCACAAACCATAGGCCTCTTTCTTTTTTTCAAGTTTTCCAAGATTTTAGAAAACTCTTTATTAACAGACTGGAAAACTTTTTAGATAAACACAAACTAACTAAAGTCAGTATGAATTTAGATTAGAGATTTGCAACTTTGACAGTCCTGGTATTAATAGAGGGAGTCAGCAGCGCCCTAGATTAAAAAAAGAAAATTACAGTTGTTCCTTTCGCTGATTAAAAATAATTTTAAACAATTGATCCCAGTATATCAGGAAATCAGAGTATTATGGTGTACAGGGGGAGGAGTGGGGGTTCTGGAGTGGATGAGGAGCTGAGTTGAAGTAGCAGACAACAATATTCAAGAACAGATGATAATCAGTCATTATGCTTGGAAATTGCTTCTGATGTCCCACATGGTACAGCACTGGGACTCATAGTGTTTATTCTCTACATAAACTACATTTTGTAAGGTTTCAAAAGGGTTTAATTTTTTCTTTGTAGATGATACTCATATTTTCTGTGAGCTTAATCACCCCAGAGACAAATAAGCTAAAAAATGCTTTAAAAAACAAAAACAAATTGTCCTTAAATCTGAACAAAGTTTATTTAAAAATTATAAAGAATATATAGATGTAAAATTCACAATAGATGGTGTAGAGGTGGAACAAGTAAATTAAATACATCTTGGCTGTGATTATTTTCGATGCAAGATCTGCTGGAAGCCTCACATCAGAGTTTTTCGGACTAAGCTACCTAGAATCATCCCAATTTTAAGTTAAGTATTTTCTAAATATTGAAAGCACTACACATTCTATACTGTTCACCTAATCAGGATAATTCATAACTAGGGCTGCAACTAACAAATATTTTGCAAATCGATGAATCTGTTGTTTATTTTTTCGATAGCAAATAATCTGATAGCAAAAGGTTCTTTAAAGAAGACCTTTGTGAAATTAAACCAGTTGAAACTAAAACTTTTCTTCTTGATGAGTTCTGGATAGAGCATATTGACAAATAAAAATGTTTTTTATCTTAAATGCAAAATATATATATATATATATATATAATTATTTTAATTGTGACACAATTATTTCTCTAAGTGGGATGCTCTGTCATCTGAAGCCACGTTTTAGGGTCTCTACACTCCAGTTTGCGATTAATCGATTATTGACGATTACTTCAATAATCGATTATTAACAAATAATCCAATTAATTGTTTCAGCCCTATTCAGAACACTCGCTATGATGATCAAACTATTCCATTAATCTTTCACTCCTGTTTGCTCAAATAGTTTGATCTGGTAGAATTTCAAACCCCACAAATAATATTTAAAACTAGAAAAAAAGATGGCTACCAGATGGCATACAATAACTATTTGTTGATTGAGGGGAGGGTATAATTACAGGAATAATCTACATTTTTAAATCTTACTAAGAACGAAAGAGTAAATGGTGTGAAAGTATAGAAGTTGAAATAAAGCATTTCCAAGCAGGAGACTGTTTAGGGAAAGGTTCAAACTGGTCCTCTTAACAATATATAAGATTGAAGAAGGGGAGGTGAATATCAATGGTATATACATAATTTTTGCAAAATTGTGGCCGTGTTGCCTACGGCTAATAATTGTATGAATGAAAATGTGTGATTGTGTTCATGTATATAAATAAATGCTCATTTAATGGACTCTTGGATTATTATTGCCTCTAGATGTTTGAGAACAAATAACTATTATGATTCATAAGTTACATTTCAAGTGTTTTAATTTCCAGATTCATAGATGTTTGCATGTTACCATTCTTTTCACCACAGGCATTGATTTATGTTGATTTATTCAAGTAATATCACCTGATTAAGGCTTTTCTAACATTTCACAATACAAAATGATTAATAAATCTATACATGGTTTATACTGATTTGTTCAACCTTTTTTTATGAGGCCAGATTTAAAGCTCTGAGAGGTATGAGTTGATCCATTATACTTGTTCTGGTTCGTGGCCCTTCCTCATGTGCAACAAACGGGAATAATGGGATGGAACGAGAACTCTGGCAGTGTTGTTCTGGAAGTTTCTCACACTTAATGATTACCAGGTTCATCAGGCAGCCTCTAATAAGAAAACTGTGGCAGCTAATTGTTTCACAGACTGCTGTGAGAATCCGCAGCTCAGTGTTTTCTCTGATTCAGCAGCTGCAGTTTTAGTTCTGCCTTAAAATGATCAACTTTGACTTGGTCATTTGTTAACACATGAATGCCAAAGAGGCCGACTCAAAGGGTCGACTCATCCTCTGCTTATAGAGTTGGTATCACTGGTAATGTCGTGTTGGTAGGATTTCTGAATGGGGGTGGGATTAAAATGCTAATTGAACATCAGTTAAGCCATATGTTTATCTTCTAATGTTCATTAGTTTGATCCTTTTTGTTTCTTTGCAGTCATTCACGCTGACCAGGAAGCGAATTGTTCACTACACTAGCTTTGACCAAAGGAAACGGTCCAATGCTGCGGTGCTGATCGGAGGCTACGCTGTGAGTCCGTTTTCTCTCTCTGATCACTTTGTCTGAAGTTTTGTAATGTTAGCACATCTAATCTCCCATAACAAAATGAAAAACTTTTAATCCTTTAATTGTATTTAGTAATACCTATTAAAATAAGAACCTTAATGATTTTATAAGGTTTCTAAAGAAGTTTGGAAAATGATCCACTGTCTGCTTCCAAAAAGGGTAAAAAATTTTATTTGAAAAAAATTGCTTGAATTAAGCATTTCTTTGCCAAAGATGATAGAATACTTTCTGATTTGTGTAAATTCTCACAAGTAGTGTAGTTATGTGTCTTTCTATCTATGTGCATATTAACAGGAGTTTAGACGGTTGTGGTTAGCGCGCTAATTCGTTTTGGTTCGACCGTCTATAACGAAACCATCCAGGGAAAATTCGCATTTAGGTTGTGGTTGAAAGGTTTAGTCATTCCAAAGCACCAAACTGCTTTAGAAGTTGAGTAACTTAATTAGGCCTTGACGTTCTCTTAATGCGCACAAAAATTAATAAGCAGTCATGCAAGACATTGTAACAGAAGGAGCAAGTTCAACTATCACCATTGTCTATAAACCCGTCTCAACATTATTAATGAGTCTGCACTGCACAATTACGAGGATTATGTGAATACATCCTTTTTTTCACAATGGTTCAATGCAAACATTTAGAAAATTGTGCTATTTTTTAAAGTTTCTGTAACCGGTTTAATATATACACGTGTGCCAGTACCATTTAATCTGATGCAGAGATCTGCCTTTATTGTCTGTAGACCATTTATACAATCAGCCTCTGTAATATTGTAGACCGAAGGAAAATCATTATTAAGCAACAGTAAAACATTATGCTGCATCAGTAAAAGAGA
This sequence comes from Cyprinodon variegatus, assembly GCF_000732505.1. Classification (NCBI taxonomy): domain Eukaryota; kingdom Metazoa; phylum Chordata; class Actinopteri; order Cyprinodontiformes; family Cyprinodontidae; genus Cyprinodon; species Cyprinodon variegatus. Next base: position 284,423 of record NW_015150954.1, read on the forward strand.
TCTGTGACTCTGAGTCCAGGGTCTGACAGCTGCCATGGGATCTGAGCCTATCGTAGCTCAAATCCACACTGATGAATTCTAAAATGAGAGAAAAAAAATTATTTATTGA
>NW_015150954.1:284754-295344 GCF_000732505.1 Cyprinodon variegatus
ACCATACCAATGTTTTCCTACTGTATGCACCCTTATGCACTAAGTAAATTTTGTGGCACTAGTGGCTTTGATCTTTAAATCTCCGCTCCATTCTCTTATCAAGGCCCTGAGCAAGATTTCCTTCCTAGCTTCATTTTTTTCACCACAGCATCAAGTTAGAACTGATTTCTCAAGATTTGCTACCATCCTAGTGTTGGCTTGTTTGATACACTCACTATAAACTCAGAACAAAAAAAAAATAGTAATATACATTTAACAACTTTGTTTTGTTTTGGTTTTTTGTGTTTTTTACATATGACAATTTAAATTAATGAATAGTTAATCTGAATAGCAATCTGATGAACTGCAAATGTATTGTAAGCAGTATTACAACATTGCTCAGTGTCTCCACTATCACTTCAGTGATCTATCGTTTAGCTCAGAGGTGTAAATTGGGACTGGCCAGCTGGTACCACTCTGCCCTTCTGGGTGTTGGACATCTTTTTTTCTTGGGTACTGCCAAGTCAAACACACACAGTCATCATATAAGGGCTACAGAGGCTACTATTATGATGGCACCCAGATCAACTGTTCACCTAATCAAGAGAATTTCAACTGTTGTGAAGAAAGTGTCAGGGCCAAAGAAAGTCCAGCAAATGTCCGGATTAGGGGGGGTTTAGATTAAAAGATTGCGTTTACAACAAGCGTGTGCTCAGGACACGCAGCAGGAAGGTGGGAGTATTTCTGGATTTTGGACGCTTTTTTTTTGTCAAGATTGTTGCAAGGCAGCCTCTGTCTCCAGGAAAAACAGAAAGGACAGACTGACTTTCTGCATGCAGAGGTGTTTTTTTCCCCTAATGAAGTCCTCTGAGGTTGTCTGGAGCACCTGAAGAAAGGACCTTACACAGAAGGATTTGTTGAGCAGGACTACAAGTTCACCCTTCTTGTGTTGGGTTTTGTCAAAACAGTGACAGGAATAAAGATCAGGACCAAAACATCTTTCAGAAGTAACTTTCCCTGATATTCCAGGAAAGGTGGGACTTTTTCCTACATGATGCATCATCAGGTCACAAAGCAACGTGATAAAATAAGTGGTTTAAGGAACAGATCCCTTGATCTCATTGGAAACTTGAGGTCTATCCTTAAATAAAAGGTGGGCTGTAAAGGAAGATCAACATTTTATAACCACCAAAGAAAGAACAGCTCAGAATTAGACCCAAATCATTAAACCCAATCTATCAAAGTGAACTACGTAAATCCTGGAAAAGATTTCGCAGCACTTTGACCAATGAATCTTTGCTGTAGGCATTTCTCAGACAGACCTGTGAAATGGATCACATTTATTTTATAGCTTCTGTTATACCGTAGAGAAAACTAAGAAATAGATGCACTGAAGCAAAAATGTTCGAAAACTAGGTTTCTTTCTGTCTCAACAGGAATTTATTCCACTGCTTGTTTGGAAACTTTTGACCATGTTTCTGGGAAAATCCAAAGTTCCTCTCAGCAGTAGAAGAAAAGACTTCATTAGTCAGAAGTTCAATGTTTTGACATCTTAGAGGAACCATTTAACTTTCTGTTTTAATGGATGTTCAAGGAGCTGATTCTGCTTTATTAGACTATTTATTCTACACTCCTAATTTCCTTGAAACTCCTAATACCTGCAGAGTTTTGGATGCTTTCTGGACATGTGGTATAAGCAGATCCTTGTAGGTGGAACCGGCGGACACAGACTCTCTCCTGCTGTGTTTTGCACGTTGAATATTTGATGTCAGTTCAGCCTCTGAAACAAAAGGTGATTGTGTCCCCGGAGCAGCTCCAGACTCCGACACAATCAGACCAGTCAGATCCACCACAATACGAGTTTTTTATGATCTAAGAGATGAAATTTCCACAGAAGTTTGAAACATAGATACTTTTATTTTCACTCGGGTTTTCCCTTATTAAGGGATTTAAGTTTTTGTCCTCAGAACTTAAACTTCCTCCTTACTCATTACTTTTTTTGAATTTTTTTTCCAGTAAACCTATCTGATAAGCCACCACTAAACTCAGTGTTTAGATTAGGGCTTGACGCTTTGTTTAAAAAAATGTAATACTTTCCAAATTGCAGAGGCTCTCGGTTTTTGGTCTTGTTACATTTAATAAGAAGACACTTTCTCACTCCAGCCCTTTAGTGCTGCAGTTAGCACACAGATCTATGCATAAGAGCTATTAAGGCCCGTGACAATGGATTCTGGACTAGAAAACATTCAATGTCATGGAGCCAAACATGTATATGCTCAGAATTAGTGCAGAGGGACTTTAAAATAACATAGCAAATTAAACTTTGATTTTTGGCAAAATCCCCCACGCTGCACCTTAAGAAATGGAAATGTCTTGAGAGCTGTACAAAACGAAATTTTGCTTTGTTTACAATCTGTGTGTTCAAAATGACCATAAAGTTTGTCTAAATCTAATTATCTTTCCCTTTTTTTTTTCAGGTAATTTACCTGAAGAAAACCCCAGAGGAAGCCTACAGAGCCCTGATATCTGGATCCAACGCCTCATACCTGCCCTTCAGGTCAGTTCTAACCTTTTTATAAATGTTATTTTCTCATTATTTTTCATCCAATCCATGATGGTTACTCATACCTGCTTGCGATCATTATATGGTACCTACACTGCTGCAATGAGTACATTTATAAAATAACTAAAAAAAAGCAAACAATCATGTCTCCTTAATGAGCTGTAAACATCAGTGGTTTGGATGTTATGTTTAAGTGGTTATACATTCACACTCTGCAATGGTCTGTGATATTTATCCAGTTAATGCTTTGTTTTTAATTTATTTATTTCCTCCTTCAAACCTTGATGTATATTATATTGACTTGATATGCCAAATCTCATACAGAGAAGGATCATCATAGTGTTTTTCTATTTGTCCTTTTTAGTATTGTGTTATTGTGATAAAACACTCAATCATATTAAAATTAAATATGCTGTGCAGCTCTATTCTAATGGTAACCTTTAATAGCAGTTATGGTTTTGTTCCTTTAATAGGGATTTAATATGAGGTCAGGGTTGTGTGAAATGAACCGGTCATGGTTTAATCTGCAGGGCTGCATTTATCATTTATTTTTAAACATGGAGACATAATGTCATCCTCTTGACTACATCACCGCTAACCTGATCCAGCAGCTTCCAGTCAGAAAGCTTTAGACTGTGCGCAGAGTTCAGTGTAAACTTTTGCTGCTGTGAGCTTTAATGACTAACCCTGAGCTGGCAGCAGTAGAGACAAATATTAAGAGTTTGGCAGCGATGAAGAAGGAAATGTCCGAATGTGGAGGTTTGGCCTTTAAGCTCAAACCACAGACTGAAATAACGTCAACCGTCTGACTTAACCCACTGGAAGGAAACTTATGATGATGATGATGATGATAAGCAGAGGAAACTCTACCCATGTATTTATCATGCACAACTGCTCCTGTTTGGATTTACCACAATTAAAGCTGTTCTCCTGCTGCCGGTTTTCTCTGGCTAGACGTTTTATTCTGTTACTTAAGAATATGATTCTAATGTGAGAAATCTGGTTCTTTTGAAAACTGCAGAAGTTTTATTTGTTTGAAGCTTCTGCTGACCCAAACAGAGAAGCTGAGTCTGTCTGAGAGGTGTGTTTTTGTGTGTTGTGGGAAGTTGTGTTTGTACTTTAACTTCTAGCTGAGTGAGGACACATTTATACTGGGGAGGACTTTGATGTAAACTGGAGTTTTTCTGATACTCATGGTCAGGTTTAGGACCAAGATGTAACATAGGTTGAGTTGGGCCATAGAAAGGGTAGAAAATGAATAAAAGTCGAAGCATGGTCCTCAGTCTATAAAACGCAGATGTGTGTTTGTGTGTATCAGAGATAAAGGGCTTTTTGTTGTTGTCAACACGCAGTAATTATGTAACATCAGAGCGCCACTGAAAGGAGGAGGACTTTGTTCTTCTGTCGGCCTCATGAGGAGCACTGAGCTCTTTGCAGAGCGCTGATGTATAAAAACATGATGCAGACAGGCTATACCCACTGCAGAGCATTAAAGATCCCACAGCGGGGCCCCGCTTCTGTCTGTAGAAACTGATGATACTGAAAATAACATGTGGACAGGCAGAGATCCAGGAGGTTGAAGATCTGATCCAGTCATTCCTGATGTGGAGGTCTGCATCCTGATTTCTGACAGTGGGTGAAGCAAAGCGACATTAAAAGAAACCAGGGTTCGTCTTTGAGACATTCTCAGATTTGGAAGTTTGTTGGCAAAATTTGGGGAGATTTTTTTTATAATATAAGGTGTTAGAACCAAGAGCTGCTGAAATGCTGGCTTGGTACTTTAAGGGGTTTTTAGTTGGTTTATGCTGCAGACTGATTCATCTTTCTGTATTTTGTAAAGCACATTTAAAGAAGGCATGTCTCCCTCAGCATCAATCGCTTCATCATGTGCATCAGAGTGTTTGACTGTTGGTTGCATGAGCCGAGTCCCATCAGGTTTTATACTGATGCTTTTAGTCCCTGATGAATCCTGGTTCTATTTTATTTTGTAAAGTTCAGTTGCAAATGGTTTATTCCAGTGACTAAAGATTCTGCTGCTGCTCCATCACTGGTAGTGCTGGTTCATCCATGTTTTCCTTTCCTAATGAAGAGTTCCAGCATGTTTCTCCTCATCTTGTCTGTAATTTCATCCTTTAAATGTTGCTAGAAATTAGCATAGCAGATTAAATAAACAAAACTAAGTTGATCTGGTAGGAAAAAAAACTGTGAGGTTTCCTAAAATAAAGGACAAAAACGGTTTCATTATCAGTGTAGCATGATGGGCTGCACAAACTATTATCAGTATTCACACTTCGGTCAAGTGAGTTGTTTTTACACCTTTTCTGCGTCATAAGATAATTTTGCATGAAGTAGTTTCCTACAGCTCTGTAACAGTGCTGCGCTAAACATTGGAAGATTTTAGAGCTGCTGTCTGAGTTCGTAAATTCAACATTGAGAGGTTGGACAGGAACTGTAGGATTCAACAGATTATTCAAGTTCTCCAAATATTCCTTCCTTCTACCAGACTGACAAGTTGAAGCGGATAAAAAGCACCACCTACATGTTTTTATTTTCTTAAAAGAATTTTGGTGATGTTTCAATGACACATAAAGCTTCATCTGTATTTTTATGCGTTAGTCTTAACCTGCTTTCTGCTGTCTGCCTCTGCAGAGATGCTTCCTTTGGGAATTGCACCTTCAACCTCACCGTGCTGGACTGTCTGCAGGGAATCAGGAAGGTGAGATCATCAGCTGCCTCAAACCCTGCTTTAGAAATCTTGCTGATTTGTTTGTAAGAAGACGAGTTTTACAATGTCTGAATGGGAAATTAGTTTATAAGAACAACATTTATCAAAAGACCAGAATCTCTTTCTAAACTCTGAGAACTTGACATTCAAAGAGAAAAGCAGCTCCTATCTAAGCTTCGAAATCCTCTGTTTGATGAATAATGAGAGCATTTAGCATTAGAATTTTTTTTCTTTTGATCAGATAAAAAATATCAGTTTTATCTCCAAGCATGTTTAGGTTACAGGCTTTTCTCAACTAAACTTTTAGAATAGAATAGAAAATACCTACGTTGTCCCACAATGGGGAAATTCTGGTGTTTACAGCAGCAAAAAGATTACAGAGAAAAATGATCAAACAAATGTGGACCTTAGGAAAATGTATAAGAATAAAATAATAGTGAAGAGTTGAAAGATAAACAATAAAATACTGTACTGTAAAGTGTTTTAACGATATAAAACTATGCACCTGGAGAATAAATAACAATATACAGCTATGGACGTTTTTACAATAATGGATATTTGAAAAATAGCAGAAACATCAGAGATGTGCAAAAGGAAAACAGCATGTTATTTACCTGACTAAGATAGAAACTGTGCAAAATCAGCATGAATGTAACAACTTATTGAGGTTAATAGGAACAGTGATGGTTATAAGTCTTAGAGCTGCTGGGAGGATGGATCTGCGATAACGCTCCCTGGTGCATTTAGGGTGCAGCAGTCTGTCACTGAAGGAGCTCTCCAGCTCTGCAACAGCTTCACGCATGGGGTGGGAAACATTACCCACCTTCTGCACTGAGTCAAGAGGGCATCCAATCAGAGCTGGCCTTCCTGATCAGTTTATCCATCCAAAGAAGATGGCTGATGCCACATCACAGACATAGAAGGTCTTTAGGAGCGCCCCCTGCACTCCAAAAGACCTCGTTAGGACGAGTCTGCTCTGACCTTTCTTATACAGAGCCTCAGCATTGTGAGCCCAATCCAGTTTGTTATTCAGGTGAACACCTCGGTCCACTGTCTCAATGTCCGTTTCCTGGATGTTCACTGGTGTAGTTTGGGGGATCTGCTTCTGCGAAAGCCCACATTCTGCTGCACCTGCAAGTGGACCACATGAAAATGTCTCACAAAAACTTGGAATGTTTATGGTTTTTATTAGTGTTGCACCGATACCAGTATCGGACGGGGCCCCGATCCAGCGCTAAAATGGTGGTATCGGTATCGGCGAGTACCAACAAATAGGGCACCGATACCATTTTGAGAGCCATAAGTTTATTCAACTATTGTCACCCACTCCTGGTAGGCAATGAAAAGTTCTACTGGATTCACTTTGTATTAGATTTTTTCCTGTTTCACAAAGGTAGGCAGCAGCTCGACAAAGCCATGGTGGCAATTATTTTACATAATTATGGTATCGGTATCGGCCGATACTGCACAGCCAGGAATCGGGTATCGGTATCGGGGCCAAAAAAATGGCATCGGCACAACACTAGTTTTTATGCGTTCCTGATGGAAGTTTTTTAAACCTACATTTCTGTCATGAAATGAACTGGTCAATCAGGGCTGGATTAGAAATNAACATGGATATCTACTTTTAGAGGCTCAGGTAGATTCATCTAATGCTGTTCACCTCAACAACAGTCCTGAGGTTTTTATTCTGGATTTTTCCACATTTGCATTGCGTTTGTTTTTTCCTCTGCCTCTGATGACTCAACATTTTAAACATGACTTCAATAGATGAACAGTTGACAGCTCTCAATTTAAAACCTATCTTTATGGTTAATGCTTTAGGATATCAGGAAATTGTAGTTCTGATACTTTTGCTGAACATTAATAAGAATTTAGTTGCAGAGCTATAGGAAGGATAGTCCGAGAACAGCTCCAAAATTCCCTGCATCCTTGAAGAGTTAATGTGGAGCAAGTTCCCCCTGGCTCTGAGGTTGAAACAGGAACAGGCCTGGATGTTTGCAACTCCAAAACAAGCAGGAGGCCGACCAGAAATCTCTCAGCAGCTTACTGTTACATAACAGCTCAGGGTGCTGAGCCGGACAAGGAGCTGCTGAACTATCTGAGAGCTGCCGCGGCCAATCAGAGGGCAGCAGCTCTTAGTGTTTGTCTGGACGCTAATCTGACAGAAGTGTAAATAATCCACCACCGAGTGTGTTTACATGGAGCTACGAGTACCACGACTGTATCTGGGCATTGTTCTGAAGGAGTAACACCAGTTCTGTTTCACCAGTTTGTTTTTTTATCTCTTTCTGTCCATCTGCATGACTGTATATCGTTACCGTTATTTTTCATCAAATGTAGAAATCAAACAGAAATCCAGGTGAACTAACAGATGCAATCGTGTTTCAACTGATCTATTTGCTTTAGGACTGTTTTCACAGCACCTTTGTGCTCTTGGACCCCCTCCCTATCACTCGGGGGAAATTGAAATTAGGCAATAAATATAACCATATTACAAAGGGTAGCTACAATACTATTTATTCTCTGTGCTTCATAGAGCCTGTGACCTTTATAAAGTCCCTTTATGACATACTGGCATGTAAAATGCTATTGGTCCCCAATGGGGGAGTGTTGGACTAGTGGTTAGAGCAGTGCGCTTGTGCTCTGAGAAGGTTGAAAGTAGCAAGTTTGATCCCCACAGTCTCCACTCTAGGTCCTGAGCAAGACCCTTAACCCCACACTGCTACCCGGGCGCTGCACAGTGGCAGCCCACTGCTCCCCAAGGGGATGGGTTAGATGCAGAGGTAAATTTCTCCAATGTGAGATCAATAAAGTTAAATTATTATTATTAAACAGATTTCCTCTTAGATGTTAGTCTTTTTAACCAGGAGTCATGGCATTCCTGCTGTTGTTTGCAATTGTTCTGTTTCTCATAAATAGTCTGTTTTTAAATGCACAAATATACATGTTGTTTTTTTTGTTTGAATATTTATTTGCACATTTCTTGAATCTTTAATATGTGGAGGGTTACTAGCGACCAACTACCCCCTAAGGGATGGTTCAATGTAGAGGAAAGATTCCCCCTCTGTGGAACTATAAAGAGAGGTTTCCTTTCTTTTGCTATTTCCTTTGGGAATTGTTCCTTACTGTACAGACTGTCATTGCTGCAGCACCACCTAAATATTTCCACTAAAGGACAATAGTGTATTTTTCTATTTGATTTTAATGGCAGTATATTTGTATATATTGTGCAGTCTCAGAGGATGGGTTTCATCAGGGATGCACTGTTCCTGCCCAATATGAGCACAAGTATTACTTTTTTTTTTTTTTTTTTTTAAACCCGCTGATGCCAAGTATTGGTCCACATGGTGCAGTTGCGATGCAAGTGTTACTTTTTAGATCCTCCTAATGTCTTTGAACATGACTTGCAGTCTTTCATAATCAAAAATAAGCCTGATTTGAGTTGTGCTTTCAGAAGTTTTGGGCAGCAGAGCTCTGCTAACAGACCAGTTTGGATGCTAAGCTAACCAGAGGATTCCCTTTAAATAAGTGGTGGCTGCTTCATCTCTCATCTTTGTTCACTTGAAAATACTGCAACATCGCTGATGTAGTTCTTCAATATCATGGCTTCTTAAAGTCATACTGTGATTAAACTTCCATGCTGCTGCTCCTACAGCTAATCCTGTTTCTTTTTCTCCTTCCTTGGCTTTATGGTAAATAACCATTGTTTACGGGGCTGTAGTATTTGTAGGCAAACTAGGATTAATGGTGATTAATCAACAAATTTATTATCAATTTATCTTTAACTGAGGTATACAGAGTTTAAATTGGATTGTTGGCTATAAGAGCAACCTATTTAGACTAGTAATTATTCCAAAATTGGGAAAATAATATAAAGACATTTTGCATTCAAGATGGAAAACCTTTTTTTCTCCCTCAGTATGCTATATCCAGAACTCCTCAAGTGGCTGAGTTTACCCCTTACATGGTTTCAATTCTGTATAAAATCTGCTTTAATAAACATTTTGCTAGCTGATTTTCAATGGATTAATCGATAGATGAACAAAGTTAAGTTCATTAGTGCTGCAACTACACTAATAGTTTATTACGATTAGTAATAACTCTAGAAACAGTTATTTTAGTATCAGAGCATATCTGTATGTTCCTAGGTGGTATAGTTCAATCAGATAAAGACCTTGAAGTGTACATGTTTACATTTTTTTTTTTTCTTCTGGTCATGTTTTTTTCTGCTTTTCTAATAAAAATTCTGGAAAATATTTAACTTTGTAAACATGATTTTTTTCTATCCCCCATATTGATCCATACAGGCTGCATTAGTTTTGCTGGCTCGGTCAGCTGCAAATTATCTCATAATAAAGCATATTAAATTGAATAAATCTCATCCCAGGCTGAGGAGGTGATCGAAGGCCCCTGCTCTCTAATATATAATATAATTAATGTTTTTTTTCTTGAAACTTTAAAAAGAAATCTGTTTTATTGTGTCTTTCAGGCTTTGCAGCATGGCTTCTTTGACTTTGAAACATTCGACGTGGAAGAATATGAACACTATGAGGTAAAAGTGGTACCAGCAGGGTTATAGACAACAGTACCAACCGGTCACAACTTCAGGGCGTTTAGTGATTCATCATGAAAGACAGACTGTGTTTTTTAGTGGGTCGGTCCAAAACTGGTTAAAGCAACATTTTCACTGTTTCCCTTCTGCAGCATAAGGTCTAAAGGTGTGAAACAGTGGTTGGTAAATTAGACTGTAGTGCCCTCTTCAGGATGCCCAGAGTACTATCACTGTTCAGGTTTTAATTCAAGGAAACACAGTTAAAAAAATTATCAGAATTAAAATCTTTAAAAAAATTCACTGCCTGTTGCTGTTCTACATCCCTGCCTTGATCGTTTATAGCTGCTTTGTTTTTCTGTCTGCAGCGTGTGGAGAATGGAGACCTGAACTGGATCGTCCCAGGAAAGTTTCTGGCCTTCAGTGGACCTCATCCGAAATCTAAGGTAGAAAATGGTGAGTAAACAATTTTAAAGAATTTCTTTCATATTATTGTCACTTTATTTAAACCATTGTAGGACTTGTCATGCAGGTTTTCTTTTAATAATCCTGTAAAAGTCTAGGGTAACAGGAATCCATTGAGTATTTTTACTCCATCCTGCATTAGTTGTTTTGCTTTCTGGAGGACCTCCCCTAACCTGTTCTAACAACATCAATTTTAACAAGCTGCATGGCTTTTTCTATATTTCCATCCGTCAGCTTGTTAGGTTAAACTCATTCTTGTGTTGCACAATAGAATGCACACACACCTCTGCCCTGATTTTGGAAAAG